>NC_051156.1:109201246-109258923 GCF_013339745.2 Dermacentor silvarum | reverse complement strand
CCACTCCTGCCGAGGAGACTGGTGCCTAAAACCAGCGCCTTAGACCGCTCGGGCCACGCTACCACTGCTCCCCTGCCGAGTGACGGTCGCGTGCGCTTTTTGCCGAAGAACGCACGTAAAAAAGTGACACAATATGGCAGCGGTGGGATTCGAACCCACGCCTCCGAGGAGACTGGTGCCTAAAACCAGCGCCTTAGACCGCTCGGCCACGCTACCACTGCTCCCCTGCCGAGTGACGGTCGCGTGCGCTTTTTGCCGAAGAACGCACGTAAAAAAAGCAACACAATATGGCAGCGGTGGGATTCGAACCCACGCCTCCGAGGAGACTGGTGCCTAAAACCAGCGCCTTAGACCGCTCGGCCACGCTACCACTGTCCCCCTGCCGAGTGACGGTCGCGTGCGCTTTTTGCCGAAGAACGCACGTAAAAAAAGCAACACAATATGGCAGCGGTGGGATTCGAACCCACGCCTCCGAGGAGACTGGTGCCTAAAACCAGCGCCTTAGACCGCTCGGCCACGCTACCACTGTTCCCCTGCCGAGTGACGGTCGCGTGCGCCTTTTGCCGAAGAACGCACGTAAAAAAAGGACACAATATGGCAGCGGTGGGATTCGAACCCACGCCTCCGAGGAGACTGGTGCCTAAAACCAGCGCCTTAGACCGCTCGGCCACGCTACCACTGTTCCCCTGCCGAGTGACGGTCGCGTGCGCCTTTTGCCGAAGAACGCACGTAAAAAAGTGACACAATATGGCAGCGGTGGGATTCGAACCCACGCCTCCGAGGAGACTGGTGCCTAAAACCAGCGCCTTAGACCGCTCGGCCACGCTACCACTGTTCCCCTGCCGAGTGACGGTCGCGTGCGCTTTTTGCCGAAGAACGCACGTAAAAAAAGTGACACAATATGGCAGCGGTGGGATTCGAACCCACGCCTCCGAGGAGACTGGTGCCTAAAACCAGCGCCTTAGACCGCTCGGCCACGCTACCACTGTTCCCCTGCCGAGTGACGGTCGCGTGCGCCTTTTGCCGAAGAACGCACGTAAAAAAAGTGACACAATATGGCAGCGGTGGGATTCGAACCCACGCCTCCGAGGAGACTGGTGCCTAAAACCAGCGCCTTAGACCGCTCGGCCACGCTACCACTGTTCCCCTGCCGAGTGACGGTCGCGTGCGCCTTTTGCCGAAGAACGCACGTAAAAAAAGTGACACAATATGGCAGCGGTGGGATTCGAACCCACGCCTCCTAGGAGACTGGTGCCTAAAACCAGCGCCTTAGACCGCTCGGCCACGCTACCACTGTTCCCCTGCCGAGTGACGGTCGCGTGCGCCTTTTTGCCGAAGAACGCACGTAAAAAAAGTGACACAATATGGCAGCGGTGGGATTCGCACCCACGCCTCCGAGGAGACTGGTGCCTAAAACCAGCGCCTTAGACCGCTCGGCCACGCTACCACTGTTCCCCTGCCGAGTGACGGTCGCGTGCGCCTTTTGCCGAAGAACGCACGTAAAAAAAGTGACACAATATGGCAGCGGTGGGATTCGAACCCACGCCTCCGAGGAGACTGGTGCCTAAAACCAGCGCCTTAGACCGCTCGGCCACGCTACCACTGTTCCCCTGCCGAGTGACGGTCGCGTGCGCCTTTTGCCGAAGAACGCACGTAAAAAAAGTGACACAATATGGCAGCGGTGGGATTCGAACCCACGCCTCCGAGGAGACTGGTGCCTAAAACCAGCGCCTTAGACCGCTCGGCCACGCTACCACTGTTCCCCTGCCGAGTGACGGTCGCGTGCGCCTTTTGCCGAAGAACGCACGTAAAAAAGTGACACAATATGGCAGCGGTGGGATTCGAACCCACGCCTCCGAGGAGACTGGTGCCTAAAACCAGCGCCTTAGACCGCTCGGCCACGCTACCACTGTCTCCCCTGCCGAGTGACGGTCGCGTGCGCCTTTTGCCGAAGAACGCACGTAAAAAAAGTGACACAATATGGCAGCGGTGGGATTCGAACCCACGCCTCCGAGGAGACTGGTGCCTAAAACCAGCGCCTTAGACCGCTCGGCCACGCTACCACTGTTCCCCTGCCGAGTGACGGTCGCGTGCGCCTTTTGCCGAAGAACGCACGTAAAAAAAGCAACACAATATGGCAGCGGTGGGATTCGAACCCACGCCTCCGAGGAGACTGGTGCCTAAAACCAGCGCCTTAGACCGCTCGGCCACGCTACCACTGTTCCCCTGCCGAATGACGGTCGCGTGCGCCTTTTGCCGAAGAACGCACGTAAAAAAAGTGACACAATATGGCAGCGGTGGGATTCGAACCCACGCCTCCGAGGAGACTGGTGCCTAAAACCAGCGCCTTAGACCGCTCGGCCACGCTACCACTGTCTCCCCTGCCGAAGTGACGGTCGCGTGCGCCTTTTGCCGAAGAACGCACGTAAAAAAGTGACACAATATGGCAGCGGTGGGATTCGAACCCACGCCTCCGAGGAGACTGGTGCCTAAAACCAGCGCCTTAGACCGCTCGGCCACGCTACCACTGTTCCCATGCCGAGTGACGGTCGCGTGCGCCTTTTGCCGAAGAACGCACGTAAAAAAGTGACACAATATGGCAGCGGTGGGATTCGAACCCACGCCTCCGAGGAGACTGGTGCCTAAAACCAGCGCCTTAGACCGCTCGGCCACGCTACCACTGCTCCCCTGCCGAATGACGGTCGCGTGCGCTTTTTGCCGAAGAACGCACGTAAAAAAAGCAACACAATATGGCAGCGGTGGGATTCGAACCCACGCCTCCGAGGAGACTGGTGCCTAAAACCAGCGCCTTAGACCGCTCGGCCACGCTACCACTTATTTTTTTATTTTTTGCCGGTCTTCGACGTGACAGAGAACAAACTAATGTGCACACATTGAAAAATCGCATTCGGAAGCAATTGTACATGATACAAGAGAAAAAAAAAGCAAGGGAAAAACAAAAGCCGCCCGTCCTTGTTGGGCAGGCGTTGTCACATTAAAATTCCTTCATGGTTGTCAAAGGTTCTAGCATTGACAGCCAATCCGGTACACACTCTTGCATTCTCTGCACTTCAATAAATCTGGCCATACATTCTTTGAAATAAATGCGCGCGGGCCTAGCGTCAGGATCACAATGGTACCCCGCCAATCGTGCCCGCCATAGACAGTGGAGCGCATTTAACATGACAAGGTCCTAAGGGACCCCGTCATCATCTCTACATGCCAGAAATCGTATCCCATGGGGTCCAGCGGCAACTGTTTCTTGAGGGTTCGCTGTAACACATCCCAGAAGTAAACCCCCTCCCAACAGTGCAAAAAAACGTGGTCTATTGTTTCGGGCTGCTTGCAGATCAAGCAGTGCGATCCCCATGGTACCGTACAACCCCGTTCTTTCATAAACGTCTTGACGGGGAGCGTTCCTGTATGTAGCATAAAGAAAAAAGTTTTTACGCCTGGTGGTACCTGCATGCGTTTCACCCGTTTGAGCACATCCTGTCCAGGCGCTCACTGTATATGGCTCTGTAAATTGGCACTGGGAATAGTACATCACAAAGATCTCTATACAGTGTTTTCCTTTTAACTTCACAAAGATAATCGTTTGAGAAGCGCACAGAGAGGAAGCGTACACTATCGACCACTTCCTTGAAATACCCACGCAGTGTTGTGGTCATGCTTTCTACACTAACTACATATTCCGGCAATGCGTCGCTCAACCTGAGCTGGCACACAGTGCGCAAGAAGGGGTCACGCTCATCCCGAAAAAACAAAAATCGATTTACCATCTGTCTACAAAAAGATGAACCAAGCCCACACCCCCGTCCTTCACTCTTCTGAACAAGTTTGTTCGGCTGCACCTTTCCCATGTCGAACCCCAGATGAAAACAGCAAACACTCTGTGCAGCCTTTGCACGTTTGCTCGAGAACAAAACAACACTTGCATGACGTACATACAACTTAGAAATAAAAAAACATGTTACACACAGTCGCTCTTGCAAAAATGGACAGGTTAGTGCCTGCCCATCTGTCTGCCTTTTCTTTCATTTCTTTACTTTAGGCTCCTCCAGTATTCATCGCTACTTATTGTAGCAGTCTAGGGGAACCCCGAGATACCTTGGCGGAGTTTTGACCCAGTTGACGTTCGCGAAGTGGTCCGGAGCAGACGGCCACTCCCCGTGCCACAGCCCGAGGGATTTGCCCCAATTTACTCGGCTGCCAGTTACATCGCAGAAATGTTTCACTACATTAATTGTTTCGGTTATGCTCGCTTTGTCCTGTACAACACACTGCAATGTCATCTGCATACGCGAGCAGCTTCACTTCTGTCGCTGCTAGTCTAAAACCGCGTATTGTCTCATTTTCCGTAATTGCCAGACACATTGCTTCGATATAATATAGCAAACAGAAGCGGACTGAGGGGGCAGCCTTGGCGCACTGAACGCATGATGTTAATGGGGGCCCCCAGTGACTTATTAACAATTAATCTTGTTGTGCAGTTCTGGTACGCCAAGGCCACGCCCTCAGTGATGATGGAACCGACGTTAACATGATCTAAGATGGCAAACAAAATAACATGAGCGACACAATCAACGCATTCTCGAGATCGAGCTGAAGAACTGCAACGCCGCGATAGGTGATGTCAGAGCACTCGAGAACACAACGCATCTTATGGATGTTCGAAAAGATAGTTCGCCCCTTGATGCCGCAAGTTTGGTGGTCTGCTACTATATCCTTGATTACGCCTTGAAGTCTACTTGCTAAAACCTTCATTAATATCTTGTAATCGACGTTTGTTAGTGAGATTGGTCTATATGATGTCACGAACCTCAGTTTATCTGTTTGATCGCTCTTAGGGATTAGTATGGTGTGCGCTTTTCCAAAGGAAGGTGGCAAGGATTTCTGTTCATATGCGTCATTAAAGACGTCTGCTATCAAAGGGGCCAGTTCGCTTTTAAAAGCCTTGTACCACGCCGCGCTGAGACCATCAGGTCCCGGCGACTTGCCCATGTTCAAATCGTCGATTGCTTTCTCGACTTCCCCCTGGGTTATTTTGCCTTCCAGTCGCTCTTTGGTGTCTTCACCCAATCGCGGCATGCGGTGGAGAAAGTCAGATTTAAAAGCCTCTACATTTGCTTCCTGAAACGCAAAGAGCGACTGGTAGTAGTCGAAAAAGGCGCGACCTATGCTTTCGTTGTCTTCAACCACAGTGCCATTTATTGAAATCTTATCTACATGGCTTTGTCGTCCATGCGTCTTCTCTAGACTAAGCGCCCTTTTAGTGGGCGTCTCCCCTGCCGCTAGCGCTTCTGCTCGTGCGCGCACAATGGCACCTTGATAACGCTCCTTGTCGAACAGTTCGAGCTTTTCTTTGACGTTTCGCACGTCATCTTTGTACGCACCGGGATCTCGACATTCAAGCGTTATCAGCTGCTTAAGCAGTGTCCTCAACCCTTTTTCTTTCATTCCCCTCTCAAATTTTAGGCAGCTCGATCGTTCTAAGGCTTTCATTTTAACCTTTTGTTTAAAACATTCCCACTTATCTGCGATTGTTTCAGCTGTACCTTCGCGTAGTTGAGTAACCATACTGCGTACTGCCTGTACAAATGGCTCATCGTTTAGTAATACCGCGTTCATTTTCCACCTATCCCAATCGAAAGCATTTCGCCTTTTTTCTATACCTACATGGCATTTGACTAGGCAGTGGTCGGAAAACGACACTGGTAAAACGCAATAACCATGGCATGTTGGAATCATATCCAACGAGATATACATGCGATCCAGTCGCGCATGGCTACTGCCCTGAAAACGCGTAAAGGTCACTTGGCGCCCATCTTCCAGACACTCAAATACATCTTCAAGTTCATTTTCACAGATAAGATTTGATAGCACGTCACTACTTCTGTCACGCATACCGGTATTGCCGACTCTATCTTTAGCGCTCAACACACAATTGAAATCACCTAGCAGGATTACGCGCTTATCACAACGTACATACTGTACAAGGTTCGAAAAAAAAGTGCACGCTCATCCACTGAATTCGGCGCGTATATGCATATGACGCGGAACTCAGCTTCACACATAACAACATCGCAAAAAACTATCCTGCCAGACTGACAAGAATATACACTTTCAATCACTAGATTAGGCAATTTTTTCACAAAAAGTATGCACCCACCCGATGTGCCTATCGCATGGCTAACCACCGCGAAATATCTATTCGTGAACCGCCGCACCATGCTCCCGGTCTTCCCCTCTCCGTCCACCTTAGTCTCCTGGACGGCTAGTACGTCAATGTCTTGTTCAGTGACCAACCGTAGGAGCTGACACTGCCTACGACTAGCCGCCAACCCTCTCACATTTAATGTGGCAATACTAAGGGACGGAATTTCAGCCATCTTGGACTAAAGAAAAGGTAGGCCCGGAGCATGGTGCTTACCGTTCACGACTAGCCCTTGGCTAGCCGCCTCCGGGTCCTTGCGGCTTCCCGGCGTTGTTCGTCGGTGGCGCATTGTCCCCAGGCTTTTTCTCGGTCGGGACATTCGGCTTAGGCTTGAAGCCCATGCGTCTCCCAAGAGGCGTCTTCGTCGGCGGCCCCTCGCTGGTGCTTCCTGCACCCTCGTCCCGGTTAGTTTCGTCGTGCGGGCGCTTGACTGGGCCCCTGGGTGTCGCTGGCCGGTCGCCGTCGTTGACGGCCTCGTCCTGCTGCATTGCCATGGTGTTGTCGTCGGGGGCGCCTTCACTACCGCCTCCCGTCACCTGGCCTTCGGCGGTCTCGACCTGTACGCGCTCTCTTGGCTTCTCGGCAGCATCAGCCACCTTGTCTTCCGCACCTCCGGTCGACGTGCCACTGCTTGTCGCGGTGGTCACCAAGCTTCCTGCTCCTTCAGCGGCGTCCTCCGCCTCAACCACGTCCATGACATGCTCTGCCACGACGTCGGTCACTGCTGGACCTGTCGCGGCGGCATACGACTTGACGCAGTCATCGTAAACGTGGCCGAAACGCCTACACCGGGAGCATCGGGGGACCTTGCACTCACGGCGAACGTGTCCCGTGCCCTGGCAGCGCAGGCACTGCATGGGCCTGCCAGGAACAACCACCAGTGCCAATTCCCCGCCGACGCGGACCTATGCGGAAGGTCCTCCACCTTGACGCAGCTCTTGAGCTTCAGGAGGACGGTTCGTGTGGTTGAGGTTTTGTCCCCCATGCCGTGGACCCGCCACCTCTCCCGGCTCACCTCCTCCACCTTGCCAAAAGCCGCGAACGCCGTCCGGACGTCCTCGTCGGCAACACCGTACAGCAGCCAGTGAAGTCTAACCTTCACCTGCTGGTCCTGCGGGTCGACGATGACGCACGGTCGTCCCTTCACCTGCAATTCTTTGAGGTCCACCAGCCGTTTCGTAGCGGTCGCATCCTTGAGGGTCACCGCCCAGACGTGATTAATCTGGTACGCCCCTATGCATGCCACGTCAGGTAGCAAGCCCGTCGGCAGTAGGGCGTCCCTGAAATCCTCTACCTTGTAGGGTCTAGCACGCACATCACCGTGCAAAAACACGGTATGAATTGCCACTCGTCCTTTAGGCAGCTGAGGCAGAATAAACGGGTACTCCTTGTCGTCATCGTTGGTCCTGTTTCCGTGGCCAAATGTGACCGCTGTCGCTGCCCCGGAAGAGGCCATGATCCTACAACCGTTCAGCTCGGAAGCAGAATGACGGCCACGCTACCACTGTTCCCCTGCCGAGTGACGGTCGCGTGCGCCTTTTGCCGAAGAACGCACGTAAAAAAAGTGACACAATATGGCAGCGGTAGGATTGGAACCCACGCCTCCGAGGAGACTGGTGCCTTAAACAAGCGCCTTAGACCGCTCGGCCACGCTACTTTTTTTTTCTTTATTGCCGTCGTCGACGTACAAAATCAAGGGTTACAAATGATAAAACGTGCCAGCCACACTTTGGCCAACACAGCACTAAAATCTTTTCAGCTGCCACCAGGTCATCCAGTACATACATCCATTGTGGTGGATCAGGCAGTGATTTGTAAGCGTCTCTCACGTAAGCAACACTCTCAATGAAGTGTTCTCGCACCGGTATTACAACCAAGTCTGCATGTTCAAATTGCATGCGAGTTTTCCACATAGCGTGTAGGCCCAGGACCATAATGAGGTCGTATACGGTACTTGCCTATGAGGTATCTATTGGCAAGAAGCGTATTCCATACGGGTCTAGAGGTAACTGCTTCTTCAGCGTTCTCTGCAGAACGTCGCAGTGAAAGATCGGGTCCCAGCAATCTAGGAAAACATGTTCTATTGTTTCTGGTTTTTTACATAAAAAGCAGTTGGTGTTCCAGGGGATGAAAATACCCTTGCTATGAAGCCAGGTCTTAACGGGAAGTGTGTTTGAATGCAATTGGAAGAAGAAGGACTTAGTTGATGGCCGTACTGGCATTTTCTTCACTCTTTTTAGCACGTCCTGTCCGGGGCCTCCACGGTGGGGCGAGCGGTACAAAGGTACGGGGAGCATCGTGTCCACAAGATCTCTGTACAATTTTTTCTTTGTAACGGTGGACAGATACTGCTGTGAGAAACGCACATTTAACATCATATATGACATCACCACTTCACGCAGGTATGCTTTCACAGTTCCCGGCATGTTCTGAGCCGACGAAACAACGAATCCCGGAAGAAGTCTGCCCAGCCAGACTTGTACTATTGTTCGAAGAAAGAGATCATTTTGATCCCGCAGAAACACAAAGCGTGACACAATTTGTCGCAAAAACAAGTGAACCAGACCAAGCCCACCTTTCTTGACCGGGAGAAACAAGTTTGTTCGACTCGTCCTCTCCCAGGTAGAGGCCCAAATGAAAGTAGCGAAAATGCGGTGAATTTTTTGTACGCTTAAGCGCGCAGCACACAACACATTCATAACATACCATATCTTAGAAACTAAAAAGAGGTTGCAAACAGTGGCTCTAGAAAACATTGACAATTGCTTTCCTCTCCAACCGTCAGCCTTTTCCTTTGCTCTCGAAGCTTGGTCGAGCCAGTACGGTTCGGCCTCACGGTAACTTCCGAGAGGCACCACCAGGTACTGTGTAGGTAACTTTGACCAATTCAATCGAGAAAAGGTCTCCGGCGTGTCTTCCCAACTCCCCATGCCAGAAGCCATAACTTCTATCCCAATTTATCTGGGCTCCAGCTGAATCGCAAAATTTTTCGACTACAGTAGTTGCCTCTTTAATGCTGGCTTTATTTGTGCAGAGAATCACGATGTCGTTTGCATACGCCAATATTTTAAGGTGTGCTGCCTGTAGTCGATAGCCTGCTATGCGGTCGTTGTTTTTAATGGCCAAACAGAGTGGCTCGAGATAAGCAGCAAACAGAAGGGGCGAAAGCGGGCATCCTTGACGCACCGACGAGAGCACACGAAAGCTATCGGTGAGCTCCCCATTAACAATGATTCGCATTGAGCAGTCTTTGTACGCCATCGTTACGCCTTCCGTTATGACATTGCCAACGTTCGTATGTTCGAGTATGCATAGTAGAGCCTTGTGCGAGACGAGGTCGAAGGCTTTCGCCAAATCTATCTGCATCATCGCGACGTAATTGCCAATCGCGTCGCAACACTCTAGCACACTTTGAACCACGTGTACATTTGTTGTAATACTGCGGCCTTTAACGCCACAAGTCTGGTGAGGCCCTACCAATGTTTTGATGACACTTTGCAGTCGTTTCGCTAAAACTTTCCTGAATATTTTATAGTCAACGTTGGCTAGAGTTATCGGGCGAGATGAGCCTGGCAACAAACGTTTCTTTTCGTCATCACTCTTCGGGATTAGCACGATATGCGAGGTTGTGAAAGACAAGGGCAATCTTTTTCGGTCATACGCTTCGCTGATAACTAGATGGAGGACATGAGCCAGCGCTGACTTAAACGTTTTATAGAAAGTAGCCCCTAAGCCATCAGGCCCAGGTGCTTTACCGGGCGCCAACTCGTCTATTGCGCACTCTATCTCACTCAGGGTAATGGGATGTTCTAGCCGTGCCTTAACTTCTTCATCGAGCTTTGGCATCAATGAAAGGAATTCTGTCTGGTAGCCATCTTTAGGTTCGCGTGGTCGACCTAAGAAGGCTTTGAAGTGATCGACGATCCCTTGTTTGATGTCGTTTTTGTCGGACGTGATGTCATTGCCTTTAGCTAGCTGGCGGATTTCCTTCCGACATGCGTACCTTTTCTCGTCTGAGAGAGCACGTTTTGTTGGCGCTTCTCCCGCCCACAGCTTCTCAGACCTTGATCGCACAACGGCCGCTTTGTACTTCTCAGAGTCTATCCTTTCGAGTTCGGCTTTCACTTCCTTTATTTCGTTAACATACACACCAGGCTGGACACTTTCCATGCTGATGAAAAATTGCAGTTGCTGGCGAAGGTTCGTTTCTGCCTGTTTCAGGTTATGCCGAAGGACACTGCTTCTTTCAATAGCCATTGTTTTTACTTTCTGTTTAAATTCTTCCCATTTAATGGCGAAGCTTGCTAATTCGACTGAAATCAGGCTTTCTAGTTCCTTCGCAACAGCATCAACGAAAGCATCGTCATCCAGCAACTGCGCGTTCAATTTCCAGAGGTCCCAGTTAAAGGTGCGTTTGATCAGTCTTTTCCCAAAGGTGGCAGTTACCAAGCAGTGATCGCTATATGCAATGGGTTGCACATCATATTCACTACACAAGGGCACCAATTCGGCTGACACATATAATCTATCTAGCCGAGCGTGGCTATCACGCTGGAAGTGAGTAAACTGCGGGTGAGTACCACTCGCGAAGACACTACCGATATCTTCCAAGTCGTAATCGGGCACCACTGCATTTAGCAATTCAGCACTCTTATCGCGTACGTGTGAAAACTTTGCGCGGTCGTCAGCAGTGCATACACAGTTAAAATCGCCCAGCAGTATTACCACCTTGTCACACTTTACGTACTCTTCAAGACGCTCAAAGAAGGATCGCCGGTCTGTTTTAATATTCGGTGCGTAGACACAAATGACACGGAAATCCTTATCGCAAAAACAAAAATCAGCCACTAAAAGGCGCCCACTTTCACACGAAAACACTGACTGCACACAAATGCCAAAGTTTCTTCGAATGAATACAGCGCAACCACCTGATCCACCAACAGCGTGAGAAACGCACACGTCAAAGTGCGCACGAAAATTGGACACCATTCTGTCGGTTAGTTCTTGGCTCTCTATCTTCGTTTCTTGGATTCCCACAAGATGCAAGTCATTATCTAAGAGTAGCCGGCTTAGCTGACATTCCCGCCTTCTTGCACCGAGCCCTCGTACATTTAACGTGGCTACACGTAGCGCTCCTTCGATATTAGCTGCCATGACTACATGGTAGAATGGTGCCCATCACAGTTCGCAAGGACGAGCATTCATAATGACGTGCCGATAACCGCGTCGAATGCCACAAAAGGGAGCACAACCCGACCTCTCGAAAGCAACACTCACATGCAACTTCGGGCCCTCGTTCCTGACACATATCCAAAAGAATAGCGCTCAGGGTGACGGCCATTGCACTCACCAACCCCCCAACCCGCCTCAAGCTAAACACAGTACAGAACTACGGAGGCGGTTTACCCGCCTGCCGTGGATCGGCCGTAATGTTCGGCCGCAGCTTCAAGGTTGGTCTCCTCATACCTGGCGTTTTGGGCGGTGGCTCGTCTCCGCCGCTGCTGTCCTGCGTCGTAGCCAGGCTATTGGTCTGGTCGCGCGGGCGTTTCCCCGCCTGCAAGTTAGCGAGCCCGGTATGGGTGTCCATGTCTTCCTGTTCAGGGGCGGTGGAGGCCGCTCCCGGGTCAGGTGGGCTCTCTTCCTCACGGTTCGGCATGGCTACAGTGCCCTCTACTTGCTCTTGTTGTTCAGTGGCGACGGCTTCATTGACATGTTGCCCCTGTTCCTGAAGTCGTACCTCCGTCTTTGCCGCCTCGCCAGCTGCTTCCTTAGCCGTGGACGATGTGTCTTCCATGTCCGCCTCGTCCATGAGTAGGGCGGAGTTGTCGTCGTTGCTCACGGGTCCGGTCACGCTAGCGTACGTCCGCTCGCACTGACTCTCTTCGTGACAGAAGCGTCGGCACGCACCACACCGCGGTATGCGGCAGTCGCGACGAATATGGCCTGTTCCGCGGCAGCGTAGGCAGAGTGGGGCCCTGCCCGGCACAACCACGAGAGCCAGCTCGCCGGAGACGCTCACCTGGTGCGGGAGATCGTCCAGCATTACGCCTGGCTTCAACTTCAGCGTAACCAGTCTTGTAGTAAAGTTCTTATCAGGCACGCCATGCACCCGCCACCGCTCGCGGGCGACGTCCGTGACCTTTCCAAACGGCGCGAAGGCAAGACGCACGTCCTCGTCAGGAACACTGTGCAGCAGCCAATGCACTTTCACGCGCACATCCTGGTTGGCGGGGTCAATGACGAGGCATCGGCCCTTTTTGACCCGCAGCTCACCAACGCTTACTATCTTCTTCACGGCTTCGTCGTCCTTGAAGGTCAGGGCCCAAACGTGGCTCATACGGTAGGCCCCGAGAGCCACCACTTCCGGCAGGAGCGATAACGGGGCAAGCGCATCGCGGAAATCTTCCACCCGGTATGGGCGGGCCCTGATGTCACAATGTAAAAAAAACTGTGTTCACAGCAAAACGCCCTGTTGGCAAACTCGGCAAAACAACTTGATACTCGTCAGCAGCAAAATTCCTGTTACCGCGGCCGCTCTGGGCCGCTGAAGCCGCTCCTACGGAGCCCGTCATCATGCGTCCGTCACGCTCGGTGGCCGGAAGCAGAAAAGCACTGCGCTACCGAGGCGGACAGAGAACAAAAGGAAACACGCCCAATCTCATTCCTGCTAGTTGAGACGGCGTTGAGAAAGTGAACTGCTGCGGAACAGTGAGACTGCACAAGATTGCAACATACTTCCTTTCTAGTGCCTAAAAGATGAGCAGCACTGTTGCTTAAGGCAGCAAAAAATACATGGCCGCCTTTGCCCCGGGTGAGGATCGAACTCACGACCTTCAGATTATGAGACTGACGCGCTGCCTACTGCGCTACCGAGGCTTTTTTTTTTTTACTTTATTGCCAGTTCTCGACAGGTTCACCGACACACTGTCAGCAAAACAAACAAAATGCATAACTAGGACACGAAAATACAGAAGAAAAAAACAAGCTCTTACATAGGCAGCCAGCATGACTTGGCTGACTTTGTCTTTTAAAATTCTTTTAGGGATGCCAAGGCCTCTACCCTTGGTAGCCAATCAGGCACATCAACTTGTGCTTTTTTCACCTCCAGAAAGCGTGACATGTGTTCATGGAAATGTATGCGCGCAGGCCGCGCTTCTGGGTCACAATAGAAGCCTTGCATTCGGGATCGCCATAGACAGTAGAGGCCAGTCAGCATGATGAGGTCAAATGGGACCCCGTCCTCATTATCCAGTGGTAGAAATCTTATGCCCTGCGGACGTAAGGGCAATTCTTTCTTCATTGTTCTTTGCAGAACGTCCCAAAAGTACACCCCCTCCCAACAATGTATGAAAACATGGTCTACTGTATCAGGCTTTTTACAAATCAGACAGTTTGACCCCCACGGTATGTAAAACCCGCGTTCTTCTAAGAAGGTTCTCACTGTCAGGGTGCCAGTGTGAAGCTTGAAGAAGAAAGATTTCACTCCTGGCTGCACGTGCATTCTTCTTACTCGTTTCAAAACGTTCTTTCCCTGACCTCCACTGTTTGGCTCTGTACATCGGTACTGGAAAAATAACATCGCACAGGTCACTGTACATTTTCGTTCTTTTCACACTGAACAGATAATTATTCGAGAACCGAACAGACAAAAAACGAACACTGGCTACTATCTCCTTGAAGTACCCAACCAAAGTACCAGGCATAATTTCGCTGCTGATAACAAGCTCTGGTAACGCACCACAAAGTCTCACTTGACACACCGATCTTAAGAACGGGTCTTTGACGTCCCGAAAGAAGAAAAAACGGCTTACAAGCTGCCGCACGAATAGGTGTGCCAGACCCAGGCCTCCCTCTTTCAGTCGCCTGAAAAGATTCGTGCGGCTGCAGCGTTCCCAGCTGGAAGCCCAAATAAAAACGGCGAACACTCGGTGGAACTTCTGCACATGCACTCGCGAACAATACAACACTTGCATCATGTACCATAATTTACTAACAAAAAACAAATTGCACACTGTCGCTCATGGCGAAAATCGATAGGTGTGCACCTTTCCACCTCTCCGCCTTTTCTCGTGTTTCTTTGACTTGTTCTAGCCAGAAATCATCATTTTTCTTATAACTTTCAAGGGGAACGCCGAGGTACTTCACTGGGGTTTTAACCCATTTCGCGTTGACAAATGTCTCTGGTGTTGACTGCCACTCATCGTGCCAGAAGCCCAGACACTTTCCCCAGTTCACAAAGCTCCCCGTTACTTCTCCGAACCGTCTTACTACAGCGACTGTCGCTAGCAGGCTCTCCTTTTTCGTACAGCACACCGCTATATCATCAGCGTACGCTAAGAGCTTTAGCTCGCACGCCTGCAATCTGAACCCATGAACACGATCATTTTCAATTATTGCTTGACACAAAGTTTCAATATAAACAAAAGAGGACTCAGTGGGCACCCTTGACGCACGCTCCGCTGGACGTCAACGGGGGCCCCCAATCTGTTGTTGACTATCAGGCGCGTTTTGCAGTTTCTATAAGCTAGGGATATTCCGTCGATGATGATTGAGCCTAAATTAACATGTTCGAGTATGGAACGCAATAATACACGAGATACACAGTCAAATGCCTTTTCTAGGTCAAGCTGGAGTATTGCGACAGCCGACCGAGAGGCGTCACAACACTCGAGCACACACCTCAAAGAATGAATATTAGTAAAAATAGAGCGGCCCTTAATACCACAGGTTTGGTGGGCTCCTACAATCTGCGTCATAACGGTCTGAAGTCTGCTAGCCAATACTTCCATAAATATTTTATAATCACAGTTAGTTAGTGAGATTGGTCTGTATGATGTCACGAGCCTATCTTTTTGTTCTGTTTTAGGAATGAGCACAGTGTGTGCTTGGGAGAATGACAGGGGTAACGTTCCCACCTCGAATGCCTCATCAAAGACATCTTTCAACTGACAGGACAGGTCTTGCTTGAATGCTTTGTACCATGCCGCGCTCAGACCGTCCGGACCGGGCGACTTTCCAGGGTTAAGATCATCTATTGCCTTTTCTATTTCTGCTATTGATATAGGTGATTCAAGGGCTGCTTTTCTTTCTTCTGACAGCCGAGGCATGCGCTCTAAGAAGGCTGTTTTAAACCCTTCTACATCTACTGATCTATGGGCAAACAGCCCTTCGTAGAATCGAAAGAAAGCTCGCCCTATACCCTCCGTATCTGTTGTTTCAATACCATTTTCTTCTATCACATCGATGTGATTACGGCGGGCGTGCGCCCTTTCGATTCCCAGCGCTCGCTTTGTGGGCGTCTCCCCGGCCGCCCATGCCTCGGCTCTGGCTCGCACTAGCGCTCCCCGATAACGTTCTTCATCTGCTGCTTCGAGTTTGTGTTTTATGCTACGAATGTCGTCTTTAAACTTGCCCGGCTCACGGCATTCAAGCTTAACCAGTTTTTCAAGCAATGTTCTTAAATTTCTTTCTTTGACTTTATCCTCATACTTGATGCAGCTAGATCGCTCTATGGCTTTCATTTTGACATGTTGCTTAAATAAATCTCATTGCGCGCTGACACTGGGCACCTGTTCTGATTTCATTGCATCTATCGCCTCTTTCACATCTTGAATAAAGCATTCGTCGCTTAGAAGCTTTAAGTTCATTTTCCACAGATCCCACGAAAACTTGTTTTGTTTTTCCGCACTTCCCATCAGACATTTAACCAGACAATGGTCCGAAAACGACACGGGTACTACATGGTATTGGGTGCACAAAGGTAATAGCTCTACTGATGCATAAATACGGTCAAGGCGAGCGTGACTCTGTCCTTGGAAATGCGTAAACTGCACTTCTCTCGCTCCCTCGAGACATTCTGCTACATAATCTATATCATGTTCTCCAATAAACCGTGATAAAAGCTGACTACTTCTGTCTCTATACCCGTGTGCATTGCTTCGGTCCCGAGTGTTCAAAACGCAGTTGAAATCTCCTAACACAACAACATATTTGTCTGCAGTCAGATATGGCTCAATGCTCAGAAAAAAATTATACCTCTCATCTGTACCGTTCGGTGCATAAATACATATTACTCTCCAGGTAACATCACTGTAATAAAAATCAACAACAATAAATCTACCACTTGGACATGAATAAACACTCTGTACATCTAGCCCCTATAACTTTTTCAAAAATAGCAGGCGTCCCGCTGACTTGCCCACCGCATGACTCACTGCAACGTAGTAGGGAGCCGTGAAGCGAAGCATCATGCTCCGGGTCTGCTCCTCCCCTTCAACTTTTGTTTCTTGCACTGCCAACATGTCGAGTTCATGATCTACCAACAACCGGTATACTTGGCTCTGCTTTTTCTTTGCGGCTAGACCTCGCACGTTTAACGTAGCCGAACTAAACGACGCGTTGCGTGCCATGTTTTAACGAGGAGGTAGCAGGACCCGAAGCATGACGCTTACCTTGCACGTCTAGCGCACGGCTAGACGTCTTCGGATCCGCCCGGTTGCCCGGTGTCCAGGTGCTGCCTCGGCGGCTCGTCGGTGGCCTTCCTCTCCGATTCGAGATTTGGCCGTGGCTTAAGGCTGCGGTGTCTCCCAGAGGACGCCTTCTGGTCCGCGGTCCCTTCAAGCGGACGCTTGACAGCCGGGTTGACTCTGCTGCTATGGGCTTGGCTCCCCGGCAAGCGCGGCTTCCTTGGTTCAGCTTGGGTGCCTTCCGTATCGCTGCTCTCCAACGTGTCGTCGTCAGCGGGAACGGGCGTTGCTGCCAGCTCGGTCACTGTTGCTGGCGGCTTGGTCGTAGCCTCCGTTGTCACCTGGCTTTGCTTGCCTTCTGGTGTCTTTTCGCTGCGCGGTTCCTTTTGGGTTTCCAAGCTTCCACTTCCCTTTGCTGCCTCCTCGGCTTCGGTCACGTCCATTAAGAGCTTCTCGGTGTAGTCGCTCACTCCTCGCCCAGTAGCTGCGGCGTAGGACCGCGTGCACTGAGCGTCTTCGTGTCCAAATCGTCTGCATATCGAGCACCGGGGCACTTTGCAGTCACGCCGGACATGTCCAGAGCCCTGACAGCGCAAGCACTGCATTGGTCGCCCCGGAACTACCACTAATGCTAGTTCTCCGGCGACCCGTACCTGGTGCGGTAGGTCTTCCAACTTCAAGCCAGTTTTCAACTTCATCAGCACCGTCCGGGCAGTCCAGTTCTTTTCTTGAACACCCGGCACCCGCCAACGCTCACGTTGTACGTCAACCACCTTGCCATAAGCGGCTAGCGCTGTTCGGACGTCCTCGTCAGCTACACCGTAAATAAGCCAGTGAAGGCGTAACTTGACTTGCCTGTCCTGTGGGTCCACGACGACGCAGCGCCATCCCTTCACTTCCATTTCCATCAAGGCTAGCAGCCGCTTGGTAGCGTCTGCATTGCACATGGTAACCGCCCAGACATAGTTCATCTGGTAGGCCCCGAGTGCGACAACTTCCGGCAGCATCCCGGCTAGAGCGAGAGCGTCCCTGAAATCTTCGACTCTGTAAGGTCGTGCTCGCACGTCACCATACAGAAAAACTGTATTGGTAACGATGCGTCCTGTAGGCAGTTGTGGCAAAACAAAATGGTACTCATCTTCTTCTTGTTTCCTGTTACCGCGGCTGGTAAGGGTCGCCATCGCCGCTCCAACGGAGCTCATGATCCTACGAGCCGCACAGCACGGCTGCCGGAAGCAGAATTACTGCGCTACCGAGGCGGACAGAACAAAAGGAAACACGCCCAATCTCATTCCTGCTAGTTGAGACGGCGTTGAGAAAGTGAAATGCTGCGGAACAGTGAGACTGCACAAGATTGCAACACACTTCCTTTCTAGTGCCTAAAAGATGAGCACCACTGTTGCTTAAGGCAGCAAAAAATACATCACCGCCTTTGCCCCGGGTGAGGATCGAACTCACGACCTTCAGATTATGAGACTGACGCACTGCCTACTGCGCTACCGAGGCTTTTTTTTTTCTTTATTGCCGAAATAACACGTTACAAGGAATAAAACGTGGCAGCCAGACTTTGGCTACCGCGGGATTAAAATCTTTTCATACATGCCAGCACATCAAATACAGAGATCCAGTCTGGTGGATCGGCAAGAGCGCGATACACATCTTTCACACGCACAACACTTTCAATAAAATGTTCGCGAACAGGGCGTATATTTTGTCAGCATGCCGATGTTCCATTCTCGTTTTCCACAAGGCGTGGAGTCCCAGGACCATGATTAAATCGTACGGAATATCCTCGGATACGTCTACCGGCAAGAAACGAATGCCATATGGGTCAAGGGGTAATTGTTTCTTTAATGTGCGCTGAAGCACATCCCAGAGAAAGATTGGGTCCCAACAATCTAGAAATGCGTGCTCGATCGTTTCTGGTTTCTTGCATAAGGAGCAGTCAGTAGTCCAGGGTACAAAGATGCCTTTATCTTTAAGCCAGGTTTTAACAGCGAGTGTGTTCATGTGCAACTGAAAGAAGAAGGTTTTAACTGATGGTTGTATAGGCATTTTCTTTACTCGTTTGAGAACATCCTGTCCTGGGCCTCTGCTATGTGGGATACGGTATAAGGGCTCTGGGAGCATGTTTTCCACTAGGTCCTTATATAGTTTTTCCTTCCTAACATTAAATAAATACTCTAAAGAAAATCGTGCGTTCAGCAACCTGAAAGAGAGAACCACTACGCGTAGGTAGCCGGTTACAGAACCGTTAATCATTTCACGCGACGACACTATAAGTTCCGGGAGTAGTCGCCGCAGCCTCATTTGCATGACAGTGCGGAGGAACTGGTGATTTTGATCCCGTAAATACACAAATCGTGACACAACCTGTCTCAAAAACAAATGAACAAGACCAAGCCCTCCTTTCTTAACAGGGCGAAACAAATTCGTTCGGCTAGTCCGCTCCCAAGTGGACGCCCAAATAAAAACAGCAAAAACACGGTGAAGTTTTTGTATGCTAATTCGGGATGCACATAACACATTCATCACATACCAGATTTTCGAAACTAGAAAAATGTTGCAGACAGTGGCCCGTGAAAAAATAGACAATTGCCTGCCTTGCCACGCAGTAGACTTTTCTTTCGCGCATTGCGCCTGGTCAGACCAGTACGCTTCTGGCTCACGATAAGATTCAAGTGGCACGCCTAGGTAACGCGTTGGAATTGTCGACCAACGTAACCGAGAGAAATGCTCTGGCGTGACATCCCAGTCGCCATGCCAAAACCCGTAACTCTTATCCCAGTTTATTTGGGCACCGGTATACTCACAAAAGTCACGAACGATATTATAGTGGCTTGTTTGATGCTCTCACTGTCCGAGCAGAATACGGCAACATCATCTACATAAGCCAAAATCTTGACGTGTGCTGTCTGCAGCCTGAAACCCGTAATAGCTTCACTGTGGTCAATGGCCAAACAGAGCGGTTCGAGGTAAAGTGCGAACAGCAAAGGTGACAAAGGGTATCCTTGCCTCACTGAGGAGCGAACGTTCACGCTCTCCGTAAGGTCCCCGTTGACTATAATACGCGTGGTGCAGTCCGTGTACGCCATTCTTACGCCTTCTAGTATTACATGGCCAACATTTGAGTGTTCGAGAATGCCAAATAAAACCTCGTGCGAGACACGGTCAAAAGCTTTTGCCAGGTCGAGCTGCATCATTGCCACGCGTTCGCCTAAAGCGTCACAACATTCAAGCACACTTCGTGCTACGTGTATGTTTGTCGCAATGCTGCGGTCTTTAATACCACAAGTCTGATGTGGCCCTACCAGCTTTGTAATAACCCCCTGGAGTCTTTTGGCTAATACCTTCATAAGTATTTTATAGTCAACGTTAGTGAGGCTGATCGGAAGATAAGAACCCACAGAGAGACGTTTTTCCGGGTCATCACTTTCGGGTATCAAAACAACGTGTGATCTTCTGAAAGACAGCGGAACTCACTTGCTGTCATATGCTTCAGCGAAAACATTAAGCAACAAGGGAGCAACCCTACATTTAAAAGCTTTGTAGAAGGCGGCCCCAAGGCCATCTGGCCCGGGCGCTTTGCCCAGCGTCAAGTCGTCGATTGCCTCCTCGACTTCCCGTAGGGTAATCTGCTGTTCCAAACGTACTTTAACGTCGTCGTCTAGCTTCGGCCTAAACAGTAAAAATCTCTCCCAGAAACCTTCCATAATGTTCCTTTGTTGTCCAAGCAGCTCAGAAAAATGATCAGATATCACGCGCATGATCACCTTCCTATCCGACGTCATATCGTTGCCACTAGCTATTTGACTGATTTCTTTCTGGCACGCATATCACTTTTCATCAGACAACGCTCGCTTCGTTGGTCTTTCGCCTACCCATAATTTTTCCGCTCTTGTCCGTATTATCGCAGCCTTATACTTCTCGGCGTCAATTTGCTCCAGTTGGCTCTTCACGTCTCTCATTTCCTTCTTAAAAACACCAGGCTGGATGTTTTCCATGTCCATGCAAGTAAAATATTCAAGCTGCTCGTGAAGCTCTCGTTCACTTTGGTTCTGCTTATACTTAAGGACGGTACCTCTTTCGATGGCAGCTATTTTAACTCTTTGCTTAAATTCCTCCCATTCGGCAGCTAGATTTGTTGACTGCACAGCACGTAGCTTGTCCAGTTCATCCGTCACTACTATAACGAAGTTTTCGTCCTGCAGGAGCTTCACATTAAATTTCCAGAGGTTCCAATTTAAACGTTTTTTCGCCTGCCCTCTGCCAAACCCGGCAATAACCAAACAGTGGTCGCTAAAAGAAATTGGTTTCACGTCGTACGTGGTGCACAACGCAACTAGCTCAGCTGAGACATAGATCCTATCCAGCCTTGCATGGCTATCTCGCTGAAAGTGGGTATAAATCGGACGAGTACCATTGGAAAAAACGTTGCCCACGTCATCTAAACCGTGATCATGTACTATCTCCGATAACAACTCGGCGCTCTTATCATGGATACGGCTCTTTTTCGATCGATCTTCAGCTGCACAAACACAGTTGAAGTCGCCTAGGAGTAATAGCACTTTATCACAGTTTAGGTACGTTTGAAACCTCTCAAAAAAAAATGTGCGATCTCTTTCAACATTCGGTGCATAAGCGCAAACAACACGGTAACTCACACCCGAAAGACTAAAATCTACCACTAAAAGGCGGCCAGATTGGCATGACTCGATCGTTTGTACGCAACTACAAAAGTCGTTACGTATGAAAATGGCACAACCACCAGAACTGCCAACAGCATGACAAAAATGTACATTGAAATGAGGACGAAAAACGGACACCATTCGGTCGGCTACTTCCGGGTTCTCTATTTTAGTCTCCTGAACTGCGACCAAGTCCAAATCGTTTTCGAGCAGTAAGCGGCTTAATTGGCACTGTCGCCTTCTAGCGCTTAGCCCTCGTACATTCAGGGTTGCTACGCGCAAGGTCGCTTCAGTTAACAAGGCCATGACTGCAAATTAAGTTGCCCTTCCGAATGGTGTCCGTTGCGAAGAACAAACCAGAGATGAAACTTATTGCCATATTTTCCATATTTCGCCCCGCTGTTGCTCACTGTCCACCGTCCTCTCATGCGCCCGCTTTCCGGCCATCGAGCTAGCTCCGTCGCGCGAAACATCCATGCACTCCTCCACGGATTCAGTCACGCTCACCGGAGGCTGCACATCTGGTGGCGCATCCCGTCCAGTCGATGCAGAGTCAACACCTTTGGCGGGCTCGTGCTGGTCCTTGGAAGTTACGGCGACTTGCTGCTTGTTACGCTCGCCCTCCGGACAAGAGGACGGTGTAGACGGCTGTGCTTCACGGGAGTTTGCCTGAGGCGTCGCCTCTTCCAAGTCTGCCTCGTCCATGAGCAGGTCGGCGATGTCCTCGCTGCCCCCAGGCCCCGTCACGCTGGCGTACGTTCGCTCACACTGACCGTCTTCGTGACCGAAGCGCCGACAAACACCACATCGCGGGATGCGGCACTCGCGACGGATATGGCCCGTTCCCCGGCAGCGAAGGCAGAGCGGAGCCCTGCCCGGTCCTCGCTGCCCCCAGCGCCCCGTCACGCTGGCGTACGTTCGCTCTGGATTGAAGATTGGCGCGTGAAGAAAAAAGTGAGTGTAAGAGGGATAATTATTAAACTTTTTATTGATTGCCTTTTGCAATTCAAGTTAAACAAGACCTGAGAACAAATATAAAAACATGAGCAAATCTAATAGCGAGATGTGACCACTTACAGCAACGACTGCGATTCTGGAGTAACGCGTAAAGTGATCGACATCGGCTTTCAGCCTTTCCCACTCGTTGCTGACTTGCGCCCACAACTGGTCCACCGGAATAAAGGGGCTTCCTTGCCAAAGAATCGCGGCCCCACACGTTTTCTATCACATTCAGATCCGCTCCTTTCGGAGGCCATTCCAGTAGGCATGTGCTGCTCCGCCGAACTCCGAGCCCGCGCCGGATCGGTACCGGTCCTGTTGGTAATCCCGTGGGAATAAACCTCCGGCAGCGAAGGCAGAGCGGAGCCCTGCCCGGTACAGAAAACGACGTTGTCCGGGTCGTTCCTGCGTGGCATTGTGAGGCTTTTCAAAGCGAGTTTGCTCACCGTGTGCCTGGTAGTCTCCAAACACGATCTTTGGTCTTGTCGCGTCGAAAACGTCACTCCGAAAAGATAGACCCCATCTTCTGTCCATGTGTGGCAACTGCCGTCGTGCGTCGTGCCGCCGTTAAGTGGCTTCTGCGCTGCGACGCGACTGCGAAGGCCCGCAGTACGCAGGCGACGTGACAGTGGTGTCCGAAACGTCCAAATCCGTTCATTGCTGGGGCTGGCAAGAAAGGGTTTCAGAGTCACAGCTTTAGGGCGGGGCGCGCGGGGTGCATCCTGAATCGACCTTCATACTTGTAGGCTTGAATTACTGTTCCTTTCAGGGGCCTATTCAGCCAATATACCGCTGGGAATCCCAGGGAAAGATCAATTGGCCCGCCAACGCCATAATACTCTGGCCAGAATGACAATGTCGACACGCCCCCGATATACACACGTCCTCGTCAGGCACACTGTGGAGCAACCAGTGGTACCTTCATTCGGACGTCCCTGTTGGCCGGGTCGATGAAGATACAGCGCTTGCTTTTAACTTGCAGTTCACCGATGCTGACCAACTCTCTGACCGCTTCAGCGTCCTTGAAGGTGACCGCCCACACATGGCTCATACGGTACGCCCCCAAGGCGACTACCTCGGGGAGCACCGAATACTGAGCCAGAGCGTCGCGGAAGTCTTCTACCCTGTAGGGGCGAGCCTTGACGTCCGCGTGCAAAAACACGGTATTTAAAACAAACCGACCTGTAGGCAAACTAGGCAGAACAACCTGGTATTCCCTTTCCATTGCCGATAACCTGTTACCGCGGCCGAGCTTGGCCGCTATCGCCGCTCCGTCGGAGCTCATGAAAAAAAAAAAAACACGTCCGTTCGCTAGCGCGGCCGGAAGTGGAATCCCTGCGCTACCGAGGCGGACAGAGAACAAAAGGAAACACGCCCAATCTCATTCCTGCTAGTTGAGACGGCGTTGAGAAAGTGAAATGCTGCGGAACAGTGAGACTGCACAAGATTGCAACACACTTCCTTTCTAGTGCCTAAAAGATGAGCAGCACTGTGTTGCTTAAGGCAGCAAAAAATACATCGCCGCTTTGCCCCGGGAGAGGATCGAACTCACGACCTTGAGAATATGAGAATGACGCGCTGCCTACTGCGCTACCGAGGCTTTTTTTTTTCTTTATTGCCAGTTACAAGAAATACAGGGCTGAAATACATAAAAATAGTCAAATGCTAAAAGGATTCTCCTGTCTTGGAGAAAGTAATTCTAAATAAATTTCATATTCAAAAGCAATTCTACACAAGGCATCCAGTGGGGAACAGGTATTCGTGCTTTCTGTTTTTCTACATATCTGTGAATGCTTTCTTTGAAGTATTGGCGAGCTGCTCTGGCGTCAACATCTGCATTTCGGACGGCCATGCGACATCTCCAAACATTGTGCAACACAATGAGCATAATTAAATCATAAGGTACTCCATCTTCGTTATCGATAGCCAAGAATCGGATTCCTTGAGGGTGCAGCGGAAAATCTTTCTTAAGGGTCCTCTGTAGAATGTCCCACAGGAATACTGCGTTCCAACACTCTAAAAACACATCGTCAATAGTTTCGTCTCGCTTACATATTTGGCAGTGTACTCCCCAGGGCACAAAAAGTCCCCTTTCTGCCATCCATGTCTTGACGGTCAGTGTCCCGGTGTGTAAACGAAAGAAAAATGTTTTAACGCCTGGAGGTACCATCATTTTCTTGACACGCTTAAGCGCATCCTTTACTCTTGAGGTACTGTACAAAGATCTATATAGCGGCACAGGTAACACCACATCACACAGGTCTCTGTATAACTTTTTCCGACCCACATCACTTAAGTAGTTTGTAGAAAACCGCACACACAAAAAACGGGTGGACATAACAACCTCTTTTAAATAACCCCGAATGCATCCGTGGATGCGATCCGTTGAGAGAACAAGATCTGGTAGGGCATTACCCAACCGAACCTGGCACAATGTTCAAAGGAAGGGATCTTTTACGTCTCTCAAGAACATTAACCGATTAACTATTTGACGTAGATACAAATGGCCTAACGCCAACCCGCCATCACGGACTCGCCTAAACAAATTGGTTCTGCTTGTTCGCTCCTATGAGGAGCCCCAAACAAACACTGCAAATATTCTGTGAACTTTCTGGACATTCATTCTTGAACAGTGTATCACTTGCATTACATACCACAACTTACTTATAAAAAATAAGTTGCATACTGTCGCTCTTGCAAAGACTGACAGATTCCGGCCATTCCAGTTATTGGTTTTCTCGCGTAAGTTGCACATTTCGTTGCGCCAGTAAGGTTCGCTGTCCTGATAATTTTCTAAGGGCACTCCCAAATATTTAACAGGAGTGGTCACGAATCTTAAATTCGCGAAAGTGTCTGGCTTAGACGGCCAATAGCCGTGCCAAAACCCCAGAGACTTTCCCCAGTTCACGCAGCTTCCACTTGAAAGACAAAAACTTTCCACAGTTTTAATAACATGCAGACCACTGTCATAATCTGTACAAAAAGCGGCAATGTCGTCGGCATAGGCCAGCAACCTCACTTCTACCTGTTGCAGTTTGAACCCACGTATATGCTCGCTTGCAATAACATGTAGACAAAAGGATTCGATGTATAAACAAAACAGCAATGCTGATATTGGGCACCCCTGGCGCAGAGATTGTAGCACTGGTATGCGCTCACCAACCACTTTATTCACTATTAACTGCGCCATGCACGAGCTGTACGCCATCGCGACGCCTTCTCTAATAACATGGCCTACATTTACATGGTCTAGTACACACAAGAGAGCGTCATGGGGAACCCTATCAAACACCTTCTCGAAGTCTATCTGTAGTATGGCTACTCCAGCACCCGTAACATCACAACATTCCAGAATAGAACGTGCCACGTGAGTGTTCGTAGTGATGGAGCGTCCTTTAATGCCGCATGTCTGATGCTTCCCTACAATTTCCGAGATAACAGTTTGTAATCTCTTAGCTAACACTTTCATGAACATTTTATAATCACTGTTTGTCAAGCTGATGGGTCGATAGGCAGTTACATTTCGTAATTTTACTGTATCATCAGATTTAGGTATAAGAATCGTATGCGCAGTAACAAAAGATGGAGGTAGCGACTTAAGCTCGTAAGCTTCGTTATAAATACGCGTTAGAATTGGAGTGACTGTTCCCTTAAATGTTTTATAAAACGCTGCACCAAGGCCGTCTGGACCCGGCGATTTCCCTAAGTTCATGTTTTCTATCGCAAAATCCACCTCTTCATTTGTGATGGGCTGCTCCAAAGCTTATCTTGTCACATCGTCCAACCGTGTCATTAAGGAAACAAACTCACGTTTGAAACGGTCGATATCAACTACGCTGCGAGCAAACAACGCACGAAAGTACTCCGAAAACGTTCTAACAATTTCGTCAGTATCCTTAGTGATCACACCTGCACGTTCAATTTCTACTATTTGCTGCCTTCGCGCATGCCCCTTTTCCGCCCCAAACCCTCTTGTCGTCGCCGATTCTCCGCTTGTCAGCCTTTCAACTCTTGCGCGTATTAAGGCACCACGGTACCGTTCGGTATCGATAAGCTCCAGCTTGCGCTTCACCACTTGTATATCGTCTAGAAATTCACCCGGTCTGAGCTATTCTTGATTAAGTAGCAGTTGAAGGTTCGTGCGTAGTGTTTTTTCTTGAAACCTTGCTTCTCTAGCTACTGCACTTGAACGTTCCAGTGCTCTTATTTTAACCTGATTCTTTAATAATTCCCATCTTTCTCCCCAAGGAATTTTGTTGTTTTCCTTGAGTTTTTTAAATAAATCAGTTACTTGCTTCACAAAAACATCGTCATTCATCAGCTTACAATTCAGTTTCCATAACTGCCAATTAAAATTATTCCTTGAGTCTTCTAGACTTGCTATAGTAAAATAAACTAAGCAGTGATCACTAAAGGAGACTGGCGTAACATGATACTGTTGACACAAATGTATAATATCCAAAGACGCATATATTCTATCCAATCGGGCATGACTCGATCCTTGAAAATGAGTAAATTGTACGGTTCGCGTACCTTCCAAACATTGCCCTACATCTTCCATACCATCATCATTCACAATTTCTCTAAGAATAACAGTGCTTATGTCATTAAAATCTCGTCTGCTAGTTTTATCTGCTGCAGAAAGCACACAGTTGAAATCACCGGCAATAATGACAAGTTTCTGGCAGTCACAGTATTGGTTAACACGCTCGAATAAGGTTCGCCTCTCTTCCGCATTGTTAGGTGCATACACACAAATCATACGCCACTCCTTAGCGGCAAAAAGAAAATCGCAGATGATGAGCCTCCCTGAGTCACAACTTAATGTCGCTTCTATTGATAAGCCCAAGCTCTGGCGCAAAAGAAGGCAACAACCTGCTGACGTCCCTACAGCATGGCTAACCACAGCGTCATAAGACAACGTAAAACGTCGAACCATTTTCCCAGTCTCTACTTCACCATCAACTTTAGTTTCCTGTATCGCCACAATGTCGAGGTCAAACTCGGTCACCAATCGGTACAGCTGACTGTTTTCGTTTGGACGCAAGCCCTCGGACGTTAATCGTCGCGATACGTAGCGATTTAGGAATATAAACCATAGTGACTATGAAGAAAGGCTGGGAATCGTGGTGGTTCTCTCAGCAAAAAGCCGCATGCCAGGGCGTCGTGCCATGGCAGATCTTACGCTACGTTGGCGCTGTTGGCGGCGTTGCCGCCACACTTTTACCGGTGGCCACGTTCGGTCGAGGTCTCATTGTGGGCCGCCGAACGATAGCCTCCTTGGTTGGTGGTTGCCCTTCGCCGTCGGTGTTCGCCGTTGTCTCGTTGGTATCCTCGTGAGCCCGCTTTGCTGCCACACCAGAGCTTGGTGCTTCCGAGACGTGCATACACGCGGACTTGTCCGCCTCGGCGTCTTCGGTAGCGTCCTCGGTGTTCTTGTTAGGCTCAGCTTTCACATCCGTACCTTGGGAGAGGGGTGGGAACTCTTCTTCGGAAGGCTTGCTGTTGTCTGCCCCGTCTACCGTGGTTGGCCCAGAAGACGCCTCGACGCTTGAGGTTTGACCTCCCGCCGTTTCTTCGGCATCAGCTTCGTCCATGAGGTGCTCTGACGTGTCATCACCCCTCTTGGATCCTGCAGCACTTGCGTAGCTTTTCGCACATTGGGAGTCCTCATGGCCATACCGTCGGCAAAGCGCACAACGTGGCACCTGGCAGTCTCTGCGTATATGCCCACTAGATTTGCAACGGAGGCAAAGTGGGGCCCTGCCTGGTACAACAATTAGCGCAGGTTCACCGGCCACCTTGATTTGGTGCGGTATGTCGTCGATCTTGAAACCCGGTCCCAACTTCAATGTAACAATACGGGTCGTAGAGCCCTTGTCGAGAACGCCTTGCGCACGCCACTTTTCCCTTGACACGTCGACCACCTTCCCGTACGGCGATAGCGCAGCACGCACATGCTCGTCAGCAACACCGTGGAGCAGCCAGTGAATCTTGAAGCGAATACCTCGGTCATTAGCGTCGACTATCCGGCAGTTGTGTTCTTTAACCTTCACGTCCTTCGCAGCAAGTAGTTTCTCCGTAGCGGCAGCGTCCTTGAGGGTGATAGCCCAGACGTGGTTCATCTGGTACGCCCCTAACGTGATAACGTCGGCCAGCACACAAAGATGAAGCAATGTGTCCCTGAAGTCTTCCACTCTGTAGGGTCTAGCAGTAACGTCAGCATGCATAAACACTGTCTTTAGCACAATTTTTCCTGTTGGCAGGTTCGGCAGAATAACTTGGTAATTTTCAGAAGCAGCAAAAAACCTGTTCCCGCGACCCGCTGATACCGCTTCGACGGAGCGCGACATTCCGTGACCGTGTTGCTCGAAAGCCGGAAATGGAATGCACTGCGCTACCGAGGCGGACAGGGAGCACGAGGAGACACGCCCACTTTCATTTCTGCTAGTTGAGACGGCGTTGAGAAAGTGAAATGCGGCGGAACAATGATACTGCACACCATTGCAACACACTTCCTTTCTAGTGCCTAAAAGATGAGCAGCACTGTTGCTTAAGGCAGCAAAAAATACATCGCCGCCTTTGCCCCGGGTGAGGATCGAACTCACGACCTTCAGATTATGAGACTGACGCGCCGCCTACTGCGCTACCGAGGCGGACAGAGAACAAAAGGAAACACGCCCAATCTCATTCCTGCTAGTTGAGACGGCGTTGAGAAAGTGAAATGCAGCGGAACAGTGAGACTGCACAAGATTGCAACACACTTCCTTTCTAGTGCCTAAAAGATGAGCAAAAGATGAGCAGCACTGTTGCTTAAGGCAGCAAAAAATACATCGCCGCCTTTGCCCCGGGTGAGGATCGAACTCACGACCTTCAGATTATGAGACTGACGCGCTGCCTACTGCGCTACCGAGGCGGACAGAGAACAAAAGGAAACACGCCCAATCTCATTCCTGCTAGTTGAGACGGCGTTGAGAAAGTTAAATGCTCCGGAACAGTGAGACTGCACAAGATTGCAACACACTTCCTTTCTAGTGCCTAAAAGATGAGCAGCACTGTTGCTTAAGGCAGCAAAAAATACATCGCCGCCTTTGCCCCGGGTGAGGATCGAACTCACGACCTTCAGATTATGAGACTGACGCGCTGCCTACTGCGCTACCGAGGCGGACAAAGAACGAAAGGAAACATGCCCAATCTCATTCCTGCTAGTTGAGACGGCGTTGAGAAAGTGAAATGCTGCGGAACAGTGATATTGCACAAGATTGCAACACACTTCCATTCTAGTGCCTAAAAAATGAGTAGCACCATTGCTTAAGGCAGCAAAAAATTCAGATTATGAAACTGACGCGCTGCCTACTGCACTACCGAGGCTTTTTTTTTTCTTTATTACCTGTTTTCTTTTTACATGGCACAGGAACACAGAAACACGAAAGGTAAAATGAGCACGTGGACCGAGCCTTGGTCCGGTGTGTTCACATTAAAATTTCTTCAAGTTACACAATTTATCCAATAGAGGTAACCAGTCGGGTGGGTCTGGTTGCGCTTTGTACAATTCGCGAATATAATCCATGTTCGCGATGAAGTTTTCCCTGACAGGACGTGTGTGAGGGTCTGCATTACGGACCGCCATTCTAGTCTGCCAGATGCTGTGCAGTCCTATTAACATGAACATGTCGTATGGGACTCCGTCTTCATTGTCCACACACAGAAAACGAATGCCATAACTCGTGATGGGTAGGTGTTTTTTTCAATGTGCGCTGAAGGATGTCCCAATGGAGTACGGCGTCCCAGCAGTAAATAACCACATGTTCCACAGTTTCGGGCTTCTTACATAACAGACAATTCGTCGTCCATGGGACGTAGAGGCCTTTATCGGCTAACCATTGCTTTACTGGTAGCATCCCAGAGTGAAGTTTAAAGAAAGTTTTTGCCCCTGGTTTTACGTTCATCCTTTTAACCCTTCTTAACACGTCCTGTCCGGGTCCGACATTGAATAAAGATCTGTATCACGGCGTTGGTAACAAACATTCAATGAGGTCTTTGTAAAGTCTTTTCCGTTTTGCAGAGGACAAGTACTCTAGTGAAAAACGTACTTTGATAAAATTAAAAGATTGTACTACTTCACGCAGATACCCTGACACATGCTGGTACATATTGTTCGACGACACAACAAATTCTGGAACGTGGGAGCACAGCCTTAATTTCATTACACTTTGCAAAAATTCATTTCTTTGGTCGCAGAGAAAAATAAAGCGAGACACAAGATGCCTAATAAACAAGTGACACAAACCCAAACCACTGTTTCGGGCTGATAGGAATAAATTTGAGCGACTTGTTCGCTCCCACGTCGATTTCCATACAAACACAGCAAAACTCTTGTGACATTTCTGCACATTCACGCGTGACATACAAAGGACTTGGCACAGAGACCATATTTTGGATATCAAAAATATGGTTGCATGGTAATTGCATGGCTGCATGGTAATTGGGATACAGACGCCCGTGCAAAAATAGAGAGTTCACGCCCTCTCCAGGCGTTTGTTTTTTGTCGGGTTGTTTCGGCTTCGTCTTTCCAGTACTCGTTATCGTCACGATAGACCTGAAGTGGTACCCTAAGGTACTTTAGTGGACGAGTTTCCCATCTTACATTTACGTATACATCAGGTCTGATATCCCAATTACCATACCCAAATGCAGTTGTTTTGTCCCAATTAATCATACTACCTGTCATGGAACAAAATTGTTTGACCGTGTGGACAACTTCACATATGCTCTGCCTATCTTGACAGAGTACAACCACGTCATCGGCATATGCAAGAATCTTCACTTCGGTGTTCTGTAATCTAAATCCATGTACATTTGAATTATGAATAATTGATAAACACAAGGGTTCTAGGTACATGGCAAAAAGTAAGGCTGAGGCCGGACATCCTTGTCTGATAGAACTGAGTACCTCAATTTCTTCACTGAGCACCCTGTTAACTACCAGGCGTGTTACGCACTGCGAGTATGCCATCTTTAATCCATCAAGAAGCACCTTCCTACTTGCCCATGTTCCAACACACTGAACAACACTTCATGGGAAACAAGGTCAAAAGCTTTTTGTAGATCTCATTGCATCATTGCTATTGGGTCTCCAAGGTCATCACAAATCTCTAAGACACTTCTTACTATGTGTATATTTGTCGTAATGCTACGACCTCTTATGCCACATGTCTGGTGCGGTCCTAAAATGTTTTGAATGACATTCTGCAGTCTCCTGGCCAACACCATCATGAAAATTTTGTAATCCGTGTTCAAGAGGCTAATGGGCCGATACGACGTCACAGACTGGATTCTGGTGCTATCATCTGTTTTGGGGATTAAAACAGAGTGCGCCTCGGGGTACGAGCGTGGTAGTCTTTTCTTTTTATAACCATCTTCGATAACTTCGAACAGCGCGCGTGCGATCTCTTCTTTAAACATTTTATAAAATTCTGCTCCTATTCCATCTGGACCAGGCATCTTTCCAGTGCTTAAGTCATCAATAGCTTTCTTAATCTCCTGTACGCTGATAGGAGCCTCCAAAACATTTTTGCGTTTCATCGACAAACTTGGGCCCCAAAGAAAGGAATTCTTCACTAAATCCACTCGCCATAGACAAACGCTTTCCAAGCAATTTGCGATAGTGTTCAACAAATGCTTCCCTTATCTGACTTTTTTCTTTCGTCAATGTGCCATTGTACACTATTTCCTTAACTTCTTTTCTTTGTGCATATTGCTTTTCATCACATAGTTCCCGTTTTGTAGGTGTCTCGCCCATCCAAAGCTTTTCTGTTCTTGACCTAATAATAGCACCTCTGTATTTCTCTTTATCTAAAAACTCGAGCTTGAGTTTCGTATTTGTGATTTCCTCGGTGAACGAGCCCAGTTTCGCACTCTCTTCCTTTAAAAGTGCTTGCAGTTGCAACTGCAAGTTCTTCTCGCCTTGTTTCTTCTCAAAATTAAGCTTCGTCGTTCGTTGTATAGCACTTAGTTTAACATTTTGTTTGAAAGTTTCCCACCGTTCTTCCCAGTCATCTTTTTCATCTTCATACACCATCGTTAACGCTTCTGTTAATTTTTTAGAAAATGTTTCATCTTTCAGAATACTATGGTTTAATTTCCAAAGGTTCCAGTTGAACTTTGTCGTTTTTTTTTTCTTCTTTCCCAAGCGTGAATCTCACCAAACAGCGGTCGCTAAACGACACTGGTGTAACCAAGTATTCATCACAGCACATCACAAGGTCAAGTGGAATGTATGCTCTATCTAAACGCGCGTGACTTTGACCCTCAAAATGTCTGAACTGGACCCTGCCGTTAGACATGCAGAGGGCCACATCTTCCAGTCCATTCTCTGCAATCAATTCACTCAAAATCCGCTCGCTTTGATCGCGGATATTTACACGCTTGGAGTGGTCTTCCATTGCGCACACACAGTTAAAGTCACCCATAAATATAACATATCTACTACAATCAAGAAAACCACTAATTTCTTCAAAGAAAGCTTTCCTTTCGTTCTCGCGGTTCGGGGCATACAAGCAAATCATGCGCCATTCAAAATTCAGCAGCGAAAAATCACATACTACGAATCGTCCACTATCACTGCTTCTTATATTTGTCTCAACAGCACCAATAGATTTCTTCACGAAAATGGCACACCCTCCCGACAAGCCATTGCAATGTGATACACAAATATTATACGTGGTGCGAAATGGCAGAACCATTCGATCAGTTTCCTCCTCCCTCGCTACTTTAGTTTCTTGCACGGCAATCACATCTAAATCGTGTTCCGCAGTCTGCTTAATTGGTACTGACGTCTTCCAGCAGCTAACCCGCGCACATTTAAAGTGGCGAAACGAACTGCTCTCTCAAGACTAATAGCCATTTTTATCTTTAAAAAAGGGATGCGCTCACCAAAAACAAGGTGTGCCCCGATTTTCGGGTACACACGTAGTGCGTTAGCTGTGTTGTCAAGTGGGCGGCTGAGCCGCCCTCTTCTCCCCCTCCTTGACGTTTGGCTTTGCGGTGGGCCGCGGCCGGCGACTGGTTGACGCTTTCGTCGGAGGTTCACTGCTAGTTGCGCCCTTTGAATCTTCACCGCCGTCGTCTCGTGGTCTCTTTACCACCGCACTATCTTCTTCTGCTTCACGGCAATCCATGAAGTCCTCTTCGGAAGGCTTTTGGTGAACTTCCGCTGCCTCAGTGTTTGCACTTGTTTTATCGGTGGCATCCTCGCTGACATTGGAGTCCGTAATCTTCGTCTTCGCTTGAACTGAAATTTGCACATGTGCAGTGATTTTCAAACTTTCCTCAGCAGTTTTCGGTGGCTCATTTTCTTAGGTGCTTGTCTCTTGTGCCCCTCAAATTGCTGCTGGACTCACACATTCTTCTGCTTCGGCTTCGTCCATGGTGAGCTCGGATTTCTTCGTGCTCATCGTGGTCATGGCAGCTGCAGCATACGTCCTCGAGCAGTTTTCTACGGTATGGCCAAAGCGTTTGCAGACGTTGCATCACGGGACGCGGCAATTCTTTCTGATGTGGCCAATTTGCTAGCAGCGCAAACACCTTGGTGCTCTTCCGGGCACCACGACAACGGCAAGCTCGCCTCCAACGCGCAGCTGATGTGGTAAATTGTCCAACGTTACGTCGGCCTTCAGTCGCACCACAACTGTACGTGTCATGGTGCTCTGCTGGCTGTAACCGTCAATTCGCCATTTATCCAGTCCTATTTCCATGACCGTTCCGTAAGGGACTCAGCGCGTTTCGCACATCTTCTTCGCGTACGTGGTAGAGCAACCAGTGAAGCTTCAGACGGACGTCGTGGTGGCTTGGATCAATTACGATGCATCGCCGCGGCCCTTCACCGTCAATTTCGGATCAACCAAAAACTTCTTCGCGCCTTCAGCGGTCTTGCAGGTAACCGCCCACACATGGTTCATTTGATAGGCGCCAAGCGCAAGAAGTTCGGTGGGCGGGACACGTTTAAACAGTGGTTCACGAAAATCTTCTGCACGATACGGTCTTCCTTTTATATCAGCATGTAGAAAAACAGTATTTTGAACAACATACACAGTTGGCAGGGGGGCAAAATGACTGCATAATCCTGCGACACTTCATTCCTGGTACCGCGGCTAAACTGGGCCGCTACATCCGCTCCAACGGAGCTCATGATAGACACGTCCGTAGGCTTTCGCGGCCGGAAGTGGAATCCCCACTGCGCTACCGAGGCGGACAGAGAACAAAAGGAAACACGCCCAATCTCATTCTCCTAGTTGAGACGGCGTTGAGAAATTGAAATGCCGCGGAACAATGAACTGCACAAGATTGCAACACACTTCCTTTGTAGTGCCTAAAAAATGAGTAGCACTATTGCTTAAGGCAGCAAGAAATACATCGCTGCCTTTGCCCCTGGTGAGGATCGAACTCACGACCGTCAGATTATGAGACTGACACGCTGCCTACTTCGCTACCGAGGCTTTTTTTTTTTATTACCGGTTTACCACTTACAAACACACAACTCATACAGACAAGGATACAATTATGATAAAATACACGTAAGCCTTTTCATGGCTGGAGTGGGAGGTTAAAATGGCCTCAGAGAAGCCAGCTTATCAAGAACAGGTAACCAATCTGGTGGGTCTCTCTGGATTTTGAGAGCATCTCGTATGTAACCACAGTGTTCAATGAAGTTTTGCACTGCCGATCGTGCGTTTATATCCGCATTCCTGACCACCATCCTCGTTTTCCATACACTGTGCAAGCACAACAGCATTAGCATGTCACATGGCACGTCGTCTGTATCTGCACATGGCAAAAATCTGATACCAAAGGGTGATACTGGCAACTCCTTCTTGACTGTCCGCTGAAGAATGTCTCACAGAAAAACCGCATCGTGACAGTCAGGAAAGATGTGCTCTATCGTTTCGGTCTTCTGGCATATCAAACAGTGCAATCTCCATGGAACAAAGATGCCTTTACTTTCAAGCCACGGTTTTACAGGGAGCGTGCCTGTGTGCAGTTGGAAAAAAAAGTTTTTGATGACGCTCTAACTGGCATTTTCCGAACTCGTTTTAAAACGTCACGTTCTTGTCCTAGTTGACAGATGGAGCGGTACAACGGTATTGGCAAAAATACATTGACTAGATCTTTGTATAATCGTTTACGCGCAACTGTGCTCAGGTATTCTAAGGAAAATCGCGGCTTCAGTACTTGATAAGCTGAGACAATTTCGCGCCAAAAGCTGCTCAATGTTCCCCGTGTCTCTGCGTTTGACGACACAATATATTCCGGAATATGATTACACAGTCTAACGTGTATAACAGCACGCAAGAAAAAAAGCTCTTTGGTGTCGCAAAAAGAAAAACCTTGAAACAATTTGTTTCAAAAACAAATGACAAAGGGCAAGTCTTCCGTTCGCACGGAAAGGAAAAAGTTTGACCGACTGGTGCGTTCCCATGTGGAATTCCATATATAGGTGGAAAACACTGTGTAATTTCTGAACACAAATTTTGCTAATACTGAACACTTGAAGTACATTAAACACTTTTGCAACAAAAAATACATTACAGGCTGTTGCGCGTGAAAACATAGAAAAGTTATGCCCTCTCCATTTTTCAGATTGGTCCTTCAGCCTGTCTGTCTCTCCTGCCCAGTATTCGCTAGTATTTCTATAATGCTCAAGAGGCACCCCCAAGTAACTAGCAGGAATACTTGTCCATCGCATATTTGCATACGCCTCCGGCGCTTCCCCCCAATTTCCATGCCAAATGCCAAGAGATTTACCCCAGCTAATGGCACTTCCGGTAGCACTGCAGAATGCTGTAGCTTCCTTAACAGCTTCATAATACTGTCCTTGTCTCTGCAGAATATGGCTATGTCGTCTGCTTATGCCAGTATCTTCACTTCGCTGGTGTAATAGGAATAACCATGTACCCTTTCATTTCTTAGAATTTTTAAACATGAGGGTTCCAAATAAAGTGCAAAAAGAAGAGACGAGCACGTGCACCCTTGTTTTATACCTGACAGCACTGGAATGTTCTCACTTAAGGTGCTGTTGATTATAAGGTTTACGGCACACTCTTCATACACCATTTTTATGCCTTCAGTGATGACACTTCCCACATTACAATGTTCTAATACTAACTGTAATATGTCCTGATTAACCCTGTCAAATGCTTTCTGAAGATAGAGTTGTATCATAGCTATGTTATCACGATTTATATCGCAGCACTTTAGGATAGTTCTAGCGGTGTGTATATTTGTGTAAATTATCCTTCCTTTGATGGCACATGTCTGGTGAGGTAGTACGAGGTGTGTGATAACGCTCTGAAATCTCTTGGCTAGCACCTTTGTAAAAATTTTATAGTCTACATTCGTAAGGCTTATTGGTCGATAGGCCTCAACAGCCATCAATTTCCTGGATCATCTGATTTTGGAATTAGTACTACATGGCATTTTCTAAACAATAAAGGTGCCCTTTTTTGATCATAGCACTCATCTATCACGCGGTGTAACGCTTGTGCCAGTTCTTTCTTGAAGGTTTTGTAAATGGCAGCCCCTAGTCCATCAGGCCCGGGTGCCTTGCCGGTGCTTAGCTCATCAATGGCCTGTTCTACCTCATGCAGACTAATTGGCCGCTCAAGCGTTTCTCTCACTTCATCGTCTAGCCTTGGCATGAGCGATAGAAAATCATTTCGAAAGCTACTGTATCATTTATTTTAGGGCTTAGCAGTCTTTGATAACACTCAACAAACGCTTTCTTTATCAATTCTTTATCACGTGTCGCTTCGTTTTTATATCTTATTTCTTTTATCTCTTTTTTTACTGCTTGCCTTTTTTCTTCACCGAGTGCCCGCTTAGTAGGCGTTTCTCCGAGCCATAGTCTTTCCGCTCGTGCTCTGACCATCGCCCCGCGATATTTATTCTCATCAATCACTTCAAGTTTACTTTTCAGGTCACGTATTTCCTTGCTAATGTGTCCAGGGTTAGTACTCTCAACAGTAGTCATAAAATCTAACGTGCTCTTTAGTTCTTTCTCTTGCTGTTTTTCATTGCTACCCAGCACGCAAGCTCGTTCAATCGCGGCAATCTTTACTTCGTTCTTAAATTGTTCCCAAACTATTGTGAAGTTAGAAGTTTCAACCGAAAATATTCCATCCATCTTCTCCTTTACTTTCTTACGAAAAATTTCATCATCCAACAATTTATCATTTAATTTCCACAAATTCCAACTGAATCTTGATACTTTTGTTTTGGTTACTATTGTCGCTATCCCCAAGCAGTGATCACTAAATGTGACAGTCTTTACTCTGTACGCAGTCAGATGCGGTGTGATTTCAACAGAAACATATATGCGATCAAGTCTAGCGTGACTTACACCTTGATAGTGCGTATGCTGTACGTGCTCGTCGCCTTCAAAAATACAACCAACGTCGTCTAGTTCAAACTCGTTTACAAGCGCGTTTAACAGTGACGCACTTTTATCGCGATAGGTCAATCTGTTTGCTCGATCTTGCAGGTCTACACCACACAGTTAAAGTCCCCAAATAATATTATGTTTCTTTCGTACGTCATGCAGGCTTTCAGGTTTCCTATGTATTCTTCGCGTTCGTGAATCTTCTTCGGCGCATAAACACATATTGCACGCCAGAGGAGGCCGCAAAAACTAAAGTCGATGACTAGTAGCCTACCGTTAGCACTAGACGTGACAGTTTGCACCACAATATCAGTGCATTTTCGAACTAGCATTATTCGCTTTCTACTTTGGTTTCTTGCACTGCCATTATGCCGATATCATTTTCTAACAAGAGCCGGCTTATCTGGCACTGCGTTCTGCGGGATGCCAAACACCTCACATTTATCGTCCCTACACAAAAGGGAACTGTCATATTAACAGCCATGTTTATATTAGGCATACATACAGAATGGTACTCATGTCTGGGCAGGCAACAAAGGCAAAAAACAGTACGCGGCACCATCTACATGTCCTCTAGGGCAGGTCTTGCACTGAGGGCACGCTGTCTCGGCACAGTCGTCCGCCTGTCAGGCGGCACGTTCGGCTTCGGTTTGAAGCCGGGTCGCCTTGTTATCGACGTCTTCGGCGAAGGTTTGCCGCTGCTCGATCGTTCCGGTGTCTCTTCGTATCCGTCGGTGACCTCGCGAGGGCTCTTTGCAGCTGCTTCGGCGGCTGCAATCATTTCGACATCCTCAGAATCCTCGGTCCTGTCTTTCGTGGTCGACTCCGACGTGCTCGCTGATGGCGCGCCCTTTGTCCCAGTCAAATTTTCTTCGGTAATCGGTTTCTCAGACAGCACGCTCTTTGCCTCGACAGTCTGGCCGCCACTGGAGCCCTTGGTTTCCTCCGGTGTTGGAGTCGCTTCGGGGTTCGTGCTATCTACCGCCTGCCCTTCGGTCTCTGCTTGGAACGCCGCATCAGCGTCAGCGTGGTCCATTATCGGTTCAGCCATTTCGTCGCCTTTAACTGGGCTTATCACCGCAGCATACGACCTCACGCACTCTTGTTCTTCGTGGCCGTAGCGGTGGCAAAGTGCACAGCGTGGTATGCGGCACTCGTGCCGGATGTGTCCAGTTCCATGGCACCGGAGGCATAACGGGGGCCTTCCTGGAACATGCACGAGCGCTAAGTTTTCGGCGACATGCACCTGGTGAGGGAAGTCTTCAACTGTCACGCCAGGTTTTGGCTGGAGCGTCACCAAACGGGTGGTGTACCCTTTGTCATTGCATCCCTGTACTCGCCACTTTTCTCGGGTGACGTCTGTAACCTTTCCGTAAGGGGCTAAGGCTGCACGAACTTCGTCGTAATGAACGAAGTGCACCAGCCAATAAAGCTTCAGCCTGATGCCTTGGTTGCAGGGATCAAATACGACGCAGAGTTGGTCTTTTACGTTGAAAGATTCCGCTGCTAGCATCTTTTTCTTTGCAGACTCATCACGGAAGACACCACCCATACGTGGTTCATTTGGAAAGCGCCAAGGGCCACCATTTCCGGCAGCAGTGCAAGACGCGCGATAGCATCTCGAAAGTGCTCGACCCGATACGGCCTGGTTTTAACGTCAGCGTGCAAAAATACAGTGTACAAAACTGAAGTACCTGAAGGCAGATGAGGCAAAACAACTTGGTATTCCGGGTAAGGCTTATCCGTACACCTGGTACCACGGCCGAAGGCCGCTGTAACCGCCCCTACCGAGCAAGGCATTCTGCGTCCGTTCACTGCAGTGGCCGGAAGTAGAATCCTGCGCTACCAAGGCGGACAGGGAACGCAAGGAGACACGCCCAATCTCATTCCTTCTAGTTGAGACGGCGTTGAGAAAGTGAAATGCCGCGGAACAATGGTACTGCACGAGATAGCAACACACGTCCATTCTAGTGTCTAACAAGTGAGTACCACTATTGCTTCAGGCTGCAGCGAAAAATATATCGCCGCCTTTGCCCCGGGTGAGGATCGAACTCACGACCTTCAGATTATGAGACTGACGCGCTGCCTACTGCGCTACCGAGGCTTTTTTTTCTTTATTTCCTTTCTCAGGAAAGATACAAAACAAAAAAATCACTAATACATGCTACATTCTGTAATTAAAAACGCTTGCCTGCTTTCGGCAAACGTGGGTAATTAAAACCACTTCAGATTAACAAGACCATCTAATACCGGCATCCATTGTGGTGGATCATTCTGCGCTTTAAGTATCTCACGAATGAAGGCGATGCCTTCTTTGAAATATTCTCTGGCAGGCTGGGGGTTTAAGTCGGCATATGCACTGCCATTCTTGTTTTCCATATGCTATGAAGACATAGCGCCATAAACATGTCATACGGCACTCCTTTATCGTTTGCGGTTGGGAGGAAGCGGATGCCATATGGGGTAAGCGGCAAATCTTTTTTCAAGGTGCGCTGCAGTATGTCCCATAAGAAGGTGGAATCTTCACAATCAAGGAAAATATGGTCGATAGTTTCCGGCTTTTTGCACAGTAAGCAATTTATCGTCCAAGGCACAAAAATACCCTTCTGCTCTAACCACGGTTTAACGGGCAGAGTTCCGGTGTGCAAGTGAAAGAAAAACGTTTTAACCGTAAATCGTACTGGCATCCGCTTCACCCTTCCTTTTCAGTACGTCTTTGCCAGCCCCTGCTGGAAACATAGAGCGATACAATGGTTCTGGCATAGATACATCAACAACATCTTTATACAGTTTCTTTCGAGTGACGCTGCTGAGGTATTCCAACGAGAACCGTGCCACGAGGAACTGGTAAGACCAGACGACTTCTCGCAGGAAGCCTCGTACTTTCGGCCCTTTAACCCGATCAGATGACACAATAAACGCCGGCATAACATCACATAATCTCATTTGAATAACAGTACGTAGGAAACCGTTGCTTTGGTCCCGCACAAAGATAAATCTGGACACTACCTGTTTTAAAAACAAATGCGCCAAGCCCAGTCCGCCGCTTTTCAAGGAGCGGAATAAATTTGTGCGACTTGTACGCTCCCATGTTGAACCCCATATATATACTGCAAGCACCCGGTGCAGCCTTTGAATGCTTGCTCTCGTCGCACACAATACTTGAAGAACGTACCAGATCTTGGCTACCAGAAAGAGGTTACACACTGTTGACCTTGCAAATATAGATAGGTCTCTCCCTCCAAACTTGGTAGATTTTCCCTTTATTTGCTCTGCTTCATTCTTCCAATAGTCATTAGTGTCTCTGTAGTGATTTAAAGGCACCCCGAGGTATTTCGTTGGTGAAACCGTCCACTGCATTTTTTCAAAGACTGCAGGGATGTCATCCCAATCCCCATGCCAAAGGCCCAAAGATTTGTCCCAATTGATAACGCTGCCTGTCATTTTACAAAAACTCGTCGCGACACTCACCGCGTTCCTGACACTTGCTTGGTAAGTACAGAAAACAGCAATGTCGTCAGCATATGTGAGTAGCTTAACTTCGCTTGTGCTCAACTTAAAACCTTTTATTGCACTGGACGACAAGATTTTCAAACAGAAAGGCTCCAGGTACAGCGCAAACAGTAAAGGAGACAATGGACATCCTTGCCTAACAGAGGACTTTATCTGGAAACTGGCAGTTAATGATTTATTAACTTTCATCCTGCTAGAAATGTCCGCATAACACATTGTTATACCTTCCATCAAGACCAGTCCCGACATTGATATATTCTATAATGTTGAAAAGGACTTTATGCGCAACTCTGTCGAATGCCTTCTCTAAGTCGAGTTGTAACATTGCGACTTTCCCGCAGTAGGCATCGCAGCACTCCAGGACTGTTCTAGCCACGTGTATGTTGGTCAGAATGGACCTTCCTTTTATGCCGCAAGTCTGATGTGGCCCTACAAGTTTGGTTATAACGCTTTGAAGTCTTCTGCTTAAAACTTCAGCGAAAATCTTGTAGTCCGTGTTCGTTAGACTTATTGGTCGATACGCTCGTACTGACAGCTATGCAGCTGGATCGTCTGTTTTTGGAAAAAGTACAACATGGCTCTGCCTGAAAGAAGGGGGTAACTTCTTTCTTCTGTATGCCTCAATTATAACGTTAAGGAGGACAACTGCTATTTCCGTTTTAAACGCCTTGTAGAATTCTGAACCCAAACCATCAGGGCCTGGTGATTTCCCTGCACTCAAATCCCCGATCGCCCACTCAATTTCTGCAACGTTGATTGGAGCTTCGAGGTTCGTTTTAAATTCTTCTTCTAGTTTTGGCATGAGCCTCAAGAAATCGCATGGAAATCCTTCCTCAATCTGTGGTTCGTGGCCAAGCAATTCTTGATAATAATCGACAAAAGCGCGTCGTATCAGTTTCTCGTCTCGCACAACTTCATCTCTGTACACTATCGCTTTTATTTCGTTGCGCGACGCATAGCTTTTTTCGTCTGATAGAGCACGTTTGGTCGGGTTTTCACCCATATATATTTTTTCCGCACGTGCGCGTACTACTGCTCCTCTGTATCTTTCTGTATTAATTACTTCTAGTTTGCTTTTAACTTCTTTTATTTCTCTGGCAAAGGTACCCGGAGCTGCAGTTTCCGCATTCAAATAAAAGTCAAGCCGACTTTGCAGCTCAGTTTCTTCTTTCCTTTGCTGTCTACGCAATGCGCCGGCTCTTTCGATAGCTGAAATTTTCGCGTTTTGTTTGAAATCTTCCCATGCTTCAGCGTAACACCTCGGTTCACTTTCCAGTAGATCTCCAATTTTTCTTTTTATTTCCTGCACATATACCTCATCATCGAGGATCTTAACATTGCATTTCCACAGCTCCCAGTTGAACTTCGCTGGTTTCCTCGGGCCTAGCGTACATATAACCAAGCTATGGTCGCTAAAAGAAACGTTTTTAACATCGTATTTATTGCAAAAGAGTGCCAAATCTGCCGAAACATAGATTCGGTCCAGTCTAGCTTGGCTGTCCCGCTGGTAGTGGGTGAACCGAGGCAATGTACCGTTTGATAGGAAGTACGCTACATCTTCTAATTGGTGTTCTACAGTCAGTGAGTTTAATACTGATACACTCGCATCCCGTATCGCGGAAACTCTTGCCCTATCCTCTACTCTGCAGACACAGTTAAAGTCCCCCATCATTATAACAGTCCTGTCACAGGTCAGATAATGTTCAACACTTTCGAAAAACAATCTGCGCTCATTTGCTACGTTTGGGGCATATAAACCAACTATTCGGAAATTCTGGGCCTGCAACGTTATGTCACATACAATAAGCCGCCCAGTGTCACACGTGTACACACTGTCAACAGATATTCCTGTGGAGTGCTTCACAAACAGCGCACAACCACCGGCGGTACCAATTGCATGCGAAACGTATACATTGTAGTACGTCCTAAAAGGTTCAACCATGCGGTTTGTTCCTTCTTCACTTCCAATCTTTGTCTCCTGTATGGCAATTACGTCCAGCTCATTTTCCATAAACAGTCGATTCAGCTGGTATTGCTTCCTCCGCGTCGACAAGCCCCGCACATTAAGGGTGCCCACATAAAGAGGTGTTTGAAGAGTAATTGCCATTTTTTTTACGCTACACAAAACCGCATGGTAGTACCTTGCTTAATACAAGACGACAACCCACTCACATTTATAAAGCATATCCAAGTCACTCCAGCCATTTTGATTCCAACTTTGATTTTGTCGTGGCGGCGTCGACGCATTGTCTCCTCCGGTCAACTCCGCTGCTATTGTCCGGTTGAAAGAAAAAAAGGACGTCACGTCACGTCGCCGGCGGGGCTGGCGGTTTCCGCTCGGGCCGTGGCTCGAGCGGTATTTTCGGTGTGAATTTCAATGTAGCCCTTCGAATAGGTGTCGTCTTCACAGGCGGCTCATCCGTTGCAATCTGGTCGGTCGCGTGCCCGTCTTTGCCATCTTCATGGAGTCGTTTTGACACAAGGCTGCTGGCACTACTCATAGTGACGTCTGTAGTTACAGGGTCTTCCTCGACCCTCACGCCAGGTGCATTGCCTTGGCTCGTTGGGGCGCCCATCACCAATGTCTCTGCAGCCTCGGTCGAAGTGTTGGCGGTCACTTCCTCAGTAAAGGTTGCATCCTTTTGCTTCACGTGGGCGGTGCTAGCCGCACCAGGAATTCGCGAGCTGTCTGCCTCGGGGGTAGTTTCAGCCGCGTCTGCCTCGTCCATTAGATGTTCCGTCGATATTTCTTCATTCGCTTTGACACCCGCCACGTTTGCGTAGGTTCGCACGCAGCTGCTTTCATCGTGGCCATATCGCCGACACTTAGCACACCGCGGTACCCGGCAGTCACGCCTGATATGACCCGTGGCATGGCACCTCAAGCATAGCGGGGGGCGTCCCGGTGCGACGAGTAGAGCCATGATTCCTGCAACCCGCAACTGATGGGGTAAATCTTCTAGCGTCACACCAGGCTTGAGCTTCAGACCAACTGTGCGCGTTGACGAGCCCTTGTCAGCTATTCCATGCACTCGCCAGCGCTCCTTGTAGATATCGCTCACTTTCCCGTACGGTGCCAGGGCAGAACGCACTTCTTCGTCTGCTACATTATGTAGTACCCAGTAGAGCTTTATACGTACTTCTTGATTTTCGGGGTCAACCACAAGGCACCGTTTCTCCTTCACCCGTACTTCACCGATTCCTACCATCTTCTTAGTAGCTTCGGCACTTTTGAACGTGACGGCCCAAACGTGGTTCATCTGGAACGCCCCCAAAGCTATTACTTCAGGGAGCACTCCAAGATGAACCAACATGTCCCGAAAATCTTCTACACGATAAGGCCTGGCTTTCAAGTCCCCGTGAAGAAAAACAGTATTCGCAACAGATGTACCTGTTGGCAGCGACGGCAGAACAACTTGATAGTCCTGGGTGTCATCAGCAAAAAACCTGTTTCCGCGGCCCACCTGGGCCGCTGATACCGCTCCGGCGGAGCCCATTCCACAAGCGTCCGTTTGCTATCACGGCCGGAAGTAGCACTGCGCTACCGAGGCGGACAGCTAACACAAGGAGACACGCCCAATCTCATTTCTTCTAGTTGAGACGGCGTTGAGAAAGTGAAATGCCGCGGAAGAATGATAGTGCACAAGATAGCAACACACCTCCTTTCTAGTGTCTAAAAAGTGAGTACCACTATTGCTTGAGGCAGCAAAAAATATATCGCCGCCCTTGCCCCGGGTGAGGATCGAACTCACTGACCTTCAGATTATGAGACTGACGCGCTGCCTACTGCGCTACCGAGGCGGACTGCTAACACAAGGAGACACGCCCAATCTCATTTCTTCTAGTTGAGACGGCGTTGAGAAAGTGAAATGCCGCGGAAGAATGATAGTGCACAAGATAGCAACACACGTCCATTCTAGTGTCTAAAAAGTGAGTACCACTATTGCTTGAGGCAGCAAAAAATATATCGCCGCCTTTGCCCCGGGTGAGGATCGAACTCACGACCTTCAGATTATGAGACTGACGCGCTGCCTACTGCGCTACCGAGGCGGACTGCTAACACAAGGAGACACGCCCAATCTCATTTCTTCTAGTTGAGACGGCGTTGAGAAAGTGAAATGCCGCGGAAGAATGATAGTGCACAAGATAGCAACACATCTCCTTTCTAGTGTCTAAAAAGTGAGTACCACTATTGCTTGAGGCAGCAAAAAATATATCGCCGCCTTTGCCCCGGGTGAGGATCGAACTCACGACCTTCAGATTATGAGACTGACGCGCTGCCTACTGCGCTATCGAGGCGGACAGCTTTTTTTTTTTTATTTATTGCCGGTCTTTGACAATGTACAGAACAAAATCTCAAAAAGCACAACTACAAAACATATTGGAAAACATGAAAGCCATCAGTCCAACATGGACTGGCGTTGTCGAATTAAAATTCTTTTAATGCTGTCAGAGATTCTATCCTCGACAGCCAATCAGGTACACATTCTTGTGTTTTCTTTATTTCAATGAACCGAGGACATACTGTCTCGAAAATAAATACGAGCCGGCCTAGCGTCTGGGTCGCAATGGTACCCAGCCATCCGTGCCCGCCATAAACAGTGGAGGCCATGGAGCATGATTAAATCGTATGGTACCCCGTCCTCATTCTTTATCGCTAGGTACCTGATCCCGTGCGGATTCAACGGAAACTCCTTCTTGATTGTCCGTTTTAGGACGTCCCAGAAGTAGACCCCTTCCCAGCAATGCAAGAACACATGATCTACTGTTTCAGGTTGCTTGCAAATCAAGCAGTGTGAGCCCCATGGTACAAGGAATCCACGTTCTTCCATGAATGTCTTCACTGACAGTGTTCCTGTATGTAGCTTAAAAAAGAATGTTTTAACGCCAGTAGGCACCTCCATTCTTTTCACCCGTTTCAGAACATCCTGTCCTGTTCCTCCACTGTATACAGCTCTGTACAATGGCACTGGAAATACAATGTCGCATACATCTTTATATAATGTCTTTCTTTTCACGTCAGAAAGAGAATCGAAAGAAAAACGCACAGAAAGAAAGCGCACACTATCGACTACTTCTTTAAGATAGCCGCGAATCGCCCCTGGCATACTATTAGTACTAACAATGAGTGCCGGCAAGGCGTCTCTTAACCTGAGCTGTAATACCGTACGCAGAAATGGATCACGCACATCTCGAAAAAACAAATCTATTGACAAGCTGTCGTACAAAAAGATGCGCCAAGCCCAGCCCCCCTTCCTTCACCCGTCTGAACAGGTTTGTTCGGCTACATCTTTCCCAGCTAGATTCCCAGATAAAAACGGCGAACACTCTATGCAACCTTTGTACATTTACCCTTGAACAAAACAACGTCTGCATGACGTACCACAACTTCGTAATGAAAAACATATTGCATACAGTTGCCTTTGCAAAAATGGACAGGTTGATGCCTTTCCACCTGTCTGCTTTCTCTCTTGTTTCTTTTATTTGGTTCGTCCAGTATTCCTCGCTGTGTTTGTAACTGTCCAAGGGAACACCCAGATACTTGGTAGGGGTTTTCACCCAGCTCACATTAGCAAAGTTGTCTGGGGCCGAAGACCACTCTTCGTGCCACAAACCGAGGGATTTACCCCAGTTCACTTTACTGCCCGTCACATCACAAAACTGTTTCGCAACGCGAATTGTTTCCGTTACACTTTCTCTGCTTGTACAACACACGGCGATATCATCTGCATATGCCAGGAGCTTGACTTCTGTGGCTGCCAAGCTATAACCGCGTATATGAGCATTCTCTATTATCGCCAAACACATCGTTTCTATGTAAATAGCAAACAAAAGAGGACTGAGGGGGCAGCCTTGACGCACAGAACGCATGACGTTAATGGGGGCCCCAATGATTTATTGACAATTAAGCGTGTTGTGCAGTTCTGATACGCCAACGCCACTCCCTCAGTGATAATGGCACCCACATTAATGTGTTCCAGAATGGCAAACAAAGTATTATGAGACACACAGTCAAACGCTTTCTCGAGGTCAAGCTGGAGCACTGCGACGCCGTCGTAAGTGATGTCACAGCACTCGAGCACGCACCGCATCGTGTGAATATTCGAAAAAATGACCTCCCTTTGATCCCACACGTTTGGTGGTCTACAACTATTTCTTTGATGACCGCTTTGAAGTCTGGCTGCCAAAACCTTCATGAAAATCTTATAGTCGACATTGGTTAAAGATATCGGCCTATAAGATGTCACGAGCCTAAGTTTCTCCGCTTTGTCACTCTTAGGTATCAAGATGGTATGCGCTTTACTAAAAGAAGGCGGCAAAGCTTTGTTCACATACGCGGCGTTAAACAGGTCTGTTAGCAGGGGCGACAGTTCTTTCTTGAAGGCTTTATAAAAACACGCGCTCAGACCGTCAGGTCCGGGTGATTTGCCATTGTTCAAATCATTTATTGCTTTTTCGACTTCGTGTTCTCTTATATTGCCTTCTAATAGGTCCTTCGTGTCGTCACTTAATCGCGGCATGCGACTGAGAAAGACCCTTTTGAACTCGTCTACATTGGCTTCTTGATATGCAAACAATGACTGGTAATACTCTAAAAACGCTCTCCCTATGCTCTTATTATCGTCGACGAGTGTGCCATTCCACGAGATCTTATCGACATGATTACGTCGACCATGAGCTTTTTCAAGTCCAAGCACCCTTTTGGTGGGCGTCTCCCCCGCTACTAATGCGTTTGCTCTTGCGCGCACAATCGCACCTTGATAGCGTTCTTTGTCCAACTGTTCGATTTTTTCTTTGATGGTTCGCATATCTTGCTTATACGCCCCTGGCTCTTCGCACTCCAGCGCTATCAGCTGATTAAGTATCTTTCGTAAGTCTCGTTCTTTCATTTCCCTCTCAAACTTTAAGCAGCTAGATCTTTCTATTGCTTTCATTTTTACCTTCTGTTTGAACCATTCCCATTTCTCTGCTATTGTTTCAATACATTCATCGCTTACTTCCATAACGGCCTCATGAATTGCGTCTACAAATGGCGCGTCTTTTAGAAGTAAGGCATTCATTTTTCATTGGTCCCAGTTAAAAGATTGACTCTTCTTCTTCATTCCTATGGTACACATCACCAAGCAGTGATCGGAGAACGACACAGGTGCAACAGAATAACTGTGGCACTTTGGAATCATGTCCTGTGACATGTACAAGCGGTCTAACCGCGCATGGCTACTGCCTTGAAATCGCGTATACCTCACTTCCCGCTCCCCCTCCAGACACTCACATACATCGTCTAGTTCACTTTCGCTGATCAGCCTAGACAATATATGACTGCTTTTATCGCGGATACCACCATTATTGCATCTATCCCGAGCACTCAAAACACAGTTGAAATCCCCCAACAAAAGCATGCACTTTTCACTGCTAATATACTGAAAAAGACTCGAAAAAAATAATGCACGTTCTTCTACCCCATTTGGCGCATATATGCATATAACTCGGAATTCAACTTTACAAAACACAAAATCGCAAATAAGAATCCTTCCCGACGGACATGAAAACACACTTTGAACAACCAGGTCTCGTAACTTCTTAACAAACAGGACACATCCAGCGGACGTCCCTACCGCGTGGCTCACGACTGCATAATATCTAGTCGTGAAACGCCGCACCATGCTCCCGGTCTCTTCCTCCCCGTCTACCTTGGTCTCCTGGACAGCTAAAACGTCTATGTCGTAGTCAGTGATCAACCGTAGTACTTGACACTGCCTACGGCTAGCCGCCAAGCCTCGCACGTTTAGTGCGGCAATGCTGAGAGACGGGTCAGGTGCCATGCTGTACTAAAGAATGAAGTAGGCCCGGAGCATGGTGCTTACCTCTCACGACTAGCCCTCGGCTAGCCGCCTCCGGAGCCGCCCGGCTTCCCGGCGTTGTTGGTGGTGTGCTGCGCTTTGTCCACAGGCCTTCTCTCGGGCGGAACATTCGGTTTGGGTTTGAAACCCGAACGCCTCCCAAGAGGCGCTTTTGCCGGCGGCCCATCCCCGGTGCTGGATGCTGCGTTATCCTTGTCTCCGGCGTCGTCTCGGGGGCGCTTGAAGGTTGCACCGAGACTAGCAGCCCGGTCCCCGTCGTTGGCAGCCTCGCTCTGTTCCATTTCTGAATCTTCGTCATCGCTTTCGCCTTCACTCGCACCTTCCTTTCGAAGGACAGCTTCCGTGTCGACCCGTGGCGGCCCAGTCACTTGCTCAGCAGCTTCGTCCACCTTGGCTTCAGCGCCCACCGGCACTGTCACGGTACTTGTTTCGCTGGTGGCACTTGGTCCTCCGGCTCCCTTGGCGGCGTCTTCAGCCTCGGCTGCATCCATCAGATTTTCGGCTGCCGCTTCACTCACTGCTGGGCCTGTCGCTGTAGCGTACGTCTTCACGCAGTCGGCGTCGACGTGCCCAAAACGTCTGCAACGGGAGCAGCGCGGCACCTTACACTCTCGCCGGACGTGCCCAGTGCCCTGGCAACGCAAGCACTGCATAGGCCGACCGGGAACGACCACCAAAGCGAGTTCTCCGCCGACGCGGACCTGATGTGGAAGGTCCTCTACCTTGACGCCGGTCTTCAGCTTGAGGAGCACGGTCCGCGGTGGTAGAGGTCTTGTCCCCCATACCTTGGACACGCCACCTCCCCTGGCTTACCTCATCCACGTTGCCGAAAGGCGCAAACGCCACCCGGACGTCATCGTCGGCAACGCCATACAGCAGCCAGTGAAGTCGAAGCTTCACCTGCTGGTCCTGTGGGTCGACGATGACGCACCGTCGCCCTTTCACTTGAAGTTCCTTCAGGGCCACCAGCCGTTTCGTGGTAGTCGCATCCTTAAGGGTCACCGCCCACACGTGATTGATCTGGTACACCCCTATGCATACCACGCCAGGCAGCAAGCCCGTCGGCAGTAGGGCGTCTCTGAAGTCCTCGACCCTGTATGGTCTCGCACGTACATCCCCGTGTAAAAACACGGTGTTAGTAGCCACTCGTCCTTTAGGCAGTTGCGGCAAAATAAAAGGGTAATCCTTCTCTTCGTCGTTGGTCCTGTTTTCCGCGGCCAAAAGTGACCGCTGTCGCTGCCCCGGGAGAGGCCATGATTCACGAACCGTCAAGCTCGGTGGCCGGAAGCAGAATGATCGAGGCGGACAGCTAACACAAGGAGACACGCCCAATCTCATTTCTTCTAGTTGAGACGGCGTTGAGAAAGTGAAATGCCGCGGAAGAATGATAGTGCACAAGATAGCAACACACGTCCATTGTAGTGTCTAAAAGTGAGTACCACTATTGTTGAGGCAGCAAAAAATATATCGCCGCCATTGCCCCGGGTGAGGATCGAACTCACGACCTTCAGATTATGAGACTGACGCGCTGCCTACTGCGCTACCGAGGCGGACAGGTAACACAAGGAGACACGCCCAATCTCATTTCTTCTAGTTGAGACGGCGTTGAGAAAGTGAAATGCCGCGGAACAATGATACTGCACGAGATAGCAACACACGTCCATTCTAGTGTCTAAAAGTGAGTACCACTATTGCTTCAGGCAGCAAAAATATATCGCCGCCTTTGCCCCGGGTGAGGATCGAACTGACGACCTTCAGATTATGAGACTGACGCGCTGCCGACTGCGCTACCGAGGCGGACAGCTAACACATGGAGACACGCCCAATCTCATTTCTTCTAGTTGAGACGGCGTTGAGAAAGTTAAATGCCGCGGAAGAATGATAGTGCACAAGATAGCAACACACGTCCTTTCTAGTGTCTAAAAAGTGAGTACCACTATTGCTTCAGGCAGCAAAAAATATATCGCCGCCTTTGCCCCGGGTGAGGATCGAACTCACGACCTTCAGAATATGAGACTGACGCGCTGCCTACTGCGCTACCGAGGCGGACTGCTAACACAAGGAGACACGCCCAATCTCATTTCTTCTAGTTGAGACGGCGTTGAGAAAGTGAAATGCCGCGGAACAATGATACTGCACGAGATAGCAACACACGTCCATTCTAGTGTCTAAAAAGTGAGTACCACTATTGCTTCAGGCAGCAAAAAATATATCGCCGCCTTTGCCCCGGGTGAGGATCGAACTCACGACCTTCAGATTATGAGACTGACGCGCTGCCTACTGCGCTACCGAGGCTTTTTTTTTCTTTATTGCCTGTTACATAACAACATATATACAACGCACAGGAATTCACCGCCTCCAATTCAAAACAGAAAAAGACAGTACAGTTCTAGGTACAAGTGTACCTTGTCAGTAAATGTTTAAAACAGCTTAATGGCTGCAAGCTGTTCAAAGGTTGGTAACCACTCAGGTGGTTCACTGAGTACTTTATAGACTTCGCGAATAAACAAGATGTTTTCTATAAAATATTCTCTTGCCCGTTTTGCGCGTACATCTTCATTTCGCACCACCATTCGTGTTTTCCACATGCTGTGCATGCAGAGTAACATCACCATGTCACATGGCACGCCTTCTGTCTCATCAAAAGGTAAAAACCGGATTCCAAAGGGTGTTAATGGGAATTCTTTCTTAATGGTCCTTTGTAGAATGTCCCAAAGGAAGACTGAATCCCAGCACTCCAGAAAAATGTGCTCAATTGTTTCCGGTTTCTTGCAGATGTGGCAATTAACACTCCAGGGTACAAAGATCCCTTTCTCCTGCAGCCATGGCTTGACAGGAAGCGTGCCAGTGTGTAGCATAAAGAAAAAGCTTTTTGTCGTTGGTCTTACTGGCATTCCTTTAACACGCTTCAACACGTTCTGCTCTCGCCCCAGTGCATATATTGCACGGTATATTGGCACGGGACACATTATATTTATTAAATCCTTATATAATCGCTTTCTTGCGACAGTACTAAGGTACTCATAGAAAAGTGTGCTTTTAAAAGACGGAAAGCACTTATCACTTCGAACAAAAAACCTCGGACAACTACTTTCCTTCTAGCACATGACGTCACTACATACTCTGGCAGTGCGTCACCTAATCGCGTCCGGATAACGCACCGCAAAAAACAATTGCTTTCATCTCGCAAGAATATGAATCGCGACACTATCTGTTTCAAAAACAAATGCGATAACCCCAAACCTCCTTTCTGCACTGAATGAAACAGATTCAAAACGACTCATGCGCTCCCATCCGGACCCCCACACGAACGAAGCAAACACCCTGTGCAACTTCTGTACACACACTCGCGACATACATAAAACTTGTAACATGTAATACACTTTGGCTACAAGAAACACATTGCACACCGTGGCTCTCGCGAATATTGACAGATTCTTGCCACCCCACTTCGTTGTTTGTGCTTTAAGCCGCTCGGTTTGCTCGGTCCATTGCGTGGTAGTATCGCGATAGTATTCTAAAGGAACACCAAGATAACTGGCTGGCGTATCAGTGAACGGTATCGTTTCGACCATTGCAGGCCGGCTATCCCATTCACCGTGCCAAAAGCCTAAGCTTTTTTGCCAACTTATGGCACTCCCGGTGAGAGCGCAAAACCTTCTTGCATCCTTGACTGCTTCCCGAATGCTCTCTTGATCAATGCAAAAAAGCGCGATGTCATCTGCGTAAGCTAATATTTTTACCTCTTGCGTTAAGAGACGGTAGCCGCGAATATTTTTGTTTTCCCGTACTTTCAGACAGAAAGGTTCAAGAAAAATGGCAAAAAGTAAAGGGGACAAAGGGCACCCCTGGCGCACACTGGATAACACTGGTATATTTTCACTAATTCTTTTGTTGATTACCAGGTGAGCTGAACACTTCTCATAGGCCATGGCTACTCCGTCCTGAATCACTTTTCCTACATTGATGTGTTCTAACACTGCAAGGAGTATGCTGTGAGCAACCCTGTCGAAAGCTTTTTCTAGGTCTAATTGAACCATTGCTACACGTTCGAGGTTTGCGTCGCAACACTCCAATATACTCCTAGCGACGTGAATATTCGACATTATTGTCCTTTTTCTGATACCACATGTTTGGTGAGGACCTACTATTAACTTGATAACTGTCTGCAGTCTTTTGCCAAGCACTTTCATGTAGATCTTGTAATCCACGTTCGTGAGGCTTATAGGCCTGTATCCATTAACGAATTGCAGCTTTACCGCTTCATTGGATTTCGGTATAAGTACGACGTGACTTTTCCTGAATGATGGCGGCAAGTGCTTAGTTTCATGAGCTTCCGCAACAACACGTAAAGTAACTCAGCTAGTTCCACCTTGAAAGTTTTATAGAATGAAGCTCCTAGGCCGTCAGGTCCAGGCGCTTTTCCTTTACCCAAGTCTTCAATGGCTTCTTTAATTTCTTTAGCCGTGATAGGGCTCTCGAGTCCCTCTTTAATTTCATCTTCTAGTTTCGGCAGAAGCGTTAGAAAAGTGTTAACAAACTCTACCGTAACGGGCACCTGCCTACCCAGCAAAGCTCGGTAGTGTTTAACGAAAGCTTTCTCAATGACTTCTTGGTCTTTAGACATTGCGTCGTTAAACCAGATTTCTTTAATTATGTTCTTAGAAGCGTAACTCTTTTCGTCACTGAGCGCCCGCTTAGTTGGCGTTTCTCCGAGCCACAGTCGATCGGCTCGTGCTCTTATCGCAGCCCCTTGATAAGTTTCGGCGTCCAACGTTTCAAGTTCGCATTTAATTTCTCGTATCTGCTTAGAAAAAAATCCCGGCACTGTGCACTCCGCATTTAGAAAGTAATCCAGCATGTTTTGTAGTTCTTTCTCTCTTTGTTTTGCTTTATGACGTATCACGCAAGCCCTCTCGATTGCACTCATTTTCACATCAATTTTGAACTGCTCCCATAGCTCAGCATAGTTTGATGTGACATCCATTTGCATCCCATCAATTTTTTCCTTTACAGTTTTTACGAAACATTCATCACTTAAGATTGTGTCATTCATTTTCCACAGTTCCCAGTTAAAGTTAGACCCTTTAAGCTTCTCGCCCACTGTACAGGTTACCAGGCTGTGGTCACTGAAGCTCACATGCTTTACTGTGTAGCTAGTGACCGTGCGCGCGAGGCTTGCTGATACGTATAGACGGTCTAGTCGAGCGTGACTCTCACCTTGAAAGTGAGTAAAAAGAACACTGTTTCCGCTTAAAACGTTTCCCACGTCTACTAAATCATAGCCTGCCATGATTGCGTTGAGTTGATGTGCACTTTTATCGCGTACTACAGTATTCGGCACCCTATCTTCGGACATGCATACACAATTAAAGTCTCCGAGGACGACGACATTTCTTTCACATTCCAGAAGTGTCTCAACATAGTCAAAAAATATTTTCCTATCACAAACATTGTTCGGAGCGTACACACAGATCATTCGCCAACCAACATCATTTAAAGAGAAGTCGCACAGTACCAATCGCCCATCTTGGGCCGTCATTACACTTTGTTCAACAATGCCTATTGAATTACGCAAAAATAAAAGACAGCCACCGGCCTTGCCTACCGCATGGCAAACACAAATGCTATAACGCAATTTAAAAATATCGACCATTTTGTCCGTTTGCTCTTCACTTTCAATTTTAGTTTCTTGAACCGCAAGAACGTCTATGTCATTTTCTAGCATCAGGCGACTTAATTGGGCTTGTCGCCGTCTGGCCGTTAACCCGCGTACGTTAAGCGTGCCAATACGTAATGCTAGCCCAAGATTATTTGCCATGGAAAGAGAAGAGCAAGCGATAACACAATAACTTTATGGAATCAAAGGTAGTGTAACTTACAGATATTCTCTGCGCTCTTATAAGCTCCGTCGCATGCGACGAAGCCACGACGTCTCGCTCTTCGGCACACATCATTGACCTCGATCGTTCCAAAAACCCGAGTCACAACTTAGCGTTCTACGAGAACAGCACCCCGCTACTGCGGAGGAACTGTCGGCGTTGTCTGCTTATCTGGGGGAACGGCCGGCGTCTGCCGCCCGTCCGAGGGAACTGCCGGCGTCTGCCGCCCGTCCGAGGGAACCGCCGGCGTTTGCCGTCCGTCTGGGGGTACTGTCGGCGTCGTCTGCTTGTCTGGGGGAACTGCCGCGTCTGCCTCCTGTCTGTCGGAACGTTTGGTCTAGGCTTAAGCGTAGACCGGCGGAAAACGGAGGCCTTCGAGGGCGGCCCTTCGTTGCTACCACCGTCGTCTTGCTCAAGCGTGCCATCCACGTCGGTGACTTCCCGGGGCCTCTTTGAAACTGCGATGGCTTGGTCTTTTTTCTCGCAAGACTCATTGAGTCCGGCCGCGGCCAGGGTTGCCCTGTCGTAGAACGCCCTCGGTATCCACCGCATTGTCTGCGCTTTCATACACCATCGCATTTTCCGCAGCCGGTTCACCTTGCGCTTCGCTGTCCCTACCCTCACTGCTGCCCTTGGTAGGTTGGCACTTGTCGCTAGCCGAGACCACTGGCTTCTCTTGCTTGCCTTGTGGGTCACCACCCCCTCCAGCAGTCTCTTCCGCGTCTGCCTGGTCCATCAGGTGCTCGTCGATGGCGTCACTCCGGCCCGGCCCAGTCACGTTAGCGTAGCTTCGCACGCATTGGGTCTCGTCGTGGCCAAAACGACGACAGAGCCCACAACGTGGCACACGGCACTCGCGCCGTATATGGCCGGTGCCGCGGCACCGGAGGCAGAGCGGAGGTCTGCCTGGCACGATCACGAGTGCATGGTCTTCTGATACTCGTAGCTGATGCGGGATGTCTTCCATGGTCATACCAGCCTTTAAGCGTAGGGATACAAGTCGCGTGTGAGAGCCTTTGTCTCCGCAACCGGGCACTCGCCACCTCTCCCTGGATATTTCGGTCACAGTGCCGAATGGAGCCAGGGCTGCTCTGACGTCTTCGTCGGGGGTCGTGTGAAGCAGCCAGTAAAGCTTCATTCTGATGTCCTGGTTGCAGGGATCAATCGCGACACAGCGATGTTCCTTCACGCTAAACGCCTTCGCCGACAAAAGCTTCCTTTCCCGACATCGTCCTTGAATGTTATGGCCCAAACATGGTTCATCTGATAGGCCCCGAGGGCTACCACCTCCGTCATAAGCTTATAGCGGTCAAGCGCATCGCGAAAATGTTCAACACGATAAGGCCGGGCCTTCAAATCACCATGCAAAAACACGTGTTACACACGGTCGTACCTGATGGCAGCTGAGGCAAAACAAGTTGGTAATCCTGTGAAGACGTTTCCGTAAGCCTGATACCGCGGCCCTGCTGGGCCGCTGAAACCGCCCCTTGGGAGCGAGACATTCCGTGACCGTTCGCTACGGTGTCCGGAAGTGGAATGGGTCTGCGCTACACGCGGCGGACAGCTAACACATGGAGACCGCCCAATCTCATTTCTTCTAGTTGAGGACGGCGTTGAGAAAGTGAAATGCCGCGGAAGAATGATAGTGCACAAGATAGCAACACACCTCCTTTCTAGTGTCTAAAAAGTGAGTACCACTATGCTTGAGGCAGCACAATATTATCGCCGCCTTTGCCCCGGGTGAGGATCGAACTCACGACCTTCAGATTATGAGACTGACGCGCTGCTACTGGCGGCTAGAGGCGGAACAGGTTTAACGAAGAGACACGCCAATATCATTTCTTCTAGTGAGACGCGTTGAGAAAGTGAAATGCCGCGGAAGAATGATGTGCCAAGATCTTTTTTTTTAGCAAACACACCTCCTTTCTAGTGTCTAAAAAGTGAGTACCACTATTGTCTTGAGTGCAGCAAAAAATATATCGCCGCCTTTGCCCCGGGTGAGGATCGAACTCACGACCTTCAGATTATGAGACTGACGCGCTGCCTACTGCGCTACCGAGGCGGACAGGTAACGCAAGGAGACACGCCCAATCTCATTTCTTCTAGTTGAGACGGCGTTAGAAAGTGAAATTGCCGCGGAAGAATGATAGTGCACAAGATAGCAACACACCTCCTTCTAGTTGTCTAAAAAGTGAGTACCATCTGCTTGAGGCGCAAAAATATATCGCCGCCTTTGGCCCCGGGTGAGGATCGAACTCACGACCTTCAGATTATGAGACTGACGCGCTGCCTACTGCGCTACCGAGGCGGACAGGTAACGCCAGGGACACGCCCAATCTCATTTCTTCTAGTTGAGACGGCGTTGAGAAAGTGAAATGCCGCGGAAGAATGATAGTGCACAAGATAGCAACACACCTCCTTCTAGTGTCTAAAAAGTGAGTACCACTATTGCTTGAGGCAGCAAAAAATATATCGCCGCCTTTGCCCGGGTGAGGATCGAACTCACGACCTTCAGATTATAGACTGACGCGCTGCCTACTGCGCTACCGAGGCGGGACAGGTAAGCAAGGAGACACGCCCATCTCATTCTTCTAGTTGAGACGGCGTTGAGAAA